>NW_008588140.1:0-16683 GCF_000691845.1 Merops nubicus
AAAAAACAGTCTCGTCTGTTACACCTAGGAAACTGAATACAGAATCATATATGAGAATTGGGTAGGTTAGGTTTTATAGATTAGCCTCAAAACATTTATCCATTCATTTTATTCAGCTGTTCAGATTTTAGTAAGCCATAACCTTTCATGCCCATGATCGTACCGATGCTGCAACTGTTTCATTTCTAATCTCTAATAGGTCTTACTCCATCAAAAAGGAGAATGGATGGCAGGGCAGTGAAAAGGGAAGGGGAAAGAGGAGAGTTTTGCCCTAAATATAGAATTTTAAAAGTATGTAGATAATAGCAGAATGACTACATGGATAATTTGTGATCTCAAAGTGCTTCAGATGTTAAAGTTTTGCATGAGTAACTGAATTTACCAGACATATAATTTTTAAAAATTCCCCTTAGTTTCCACCAGTCTTATGTATTTCATAGGACTAAATAAAATATATTTGTCTACATAAGTGTGAACAATGTCTTTATGAGATTAAGAGTGAAACCTCAGCTCTGATGATTGCCTTTAGCATACTAAATAAATTGAATCTAAGCAAAAAGTCCTTAACGTTCTCCAAATGTCAACACAATAACTTTCTACAGTCCAACTATGATTTTAAAAGGAAGCAAATGATCATTTGATTATTCTTATAGTGAAGAAGAATCAGAGTAAACAAACAAAAAAACCCATGGGATTCTTCATGTAAGTAACATAATTGTAATTTCAGTTAGTTAGAACACATTGTACTGTAGTGTTTCCAGCAGTTTTTACATAAACTTGTCCAATTTCTATTCTCATTACAGTACAAAAAATATAAGGAAAGAAATGTTCAAGAGTTTAACACTCATGAAGAGGACGAGAAAGAGTTTGAAGTTTGGGTTATTGTCATTTTCCTTAGGAAATATATTACTTTGCACAGTTTTTTTTTTCCTTTGTTCAGTTACACAGATTAAAAAGTGATTGGAGAGATGAGGGGGGGTTGTGAAGAAAAAAGTCAGCTTGAATTTCATGTTACTATGTATGTTACACAGGTTTAGAACACCAGTAATCTGTTATAAGACTTCTTAGAAGGAATTATTTGTGTAGTTAAATGCAGCTGGACATTATATGTGTTCAAGAACAAATGTTTACATATATGAAAATCCCTCTGAAAAAGTTGGCATTTATTTACTGTGAAGCACATTCTTCATTAGCAATTCTATCCTCTCTATGCCTGGCTAATCAAACTCATGTTGATGCAACTTCATGTCACAATCTAAAGACGCATTAAAAGAATGTTATGCATAATCATTAAAACACTTCAAAATGCACATTACTCCATATGCCATGACTACAATGACTATAAATTTACCTATTGTATGTTTATAGTATTTCAAGAAGTCATGTTTTAAAGTTAAATGTTATTCATTTTCTGGATAATTATATCTATCATAAATCTGGGGTTATCTTATTTCCAGATGTATAAAACATTAGCTCTGAACTCAGCAGGATAGATTGAACTGATTCACAGACAGGAAATTTTTCAGTTTTCTGATCTGGGTATGTACGCAGTTTGGGAGAAAGAGGGAGGATTTTCTGGAAAGCAGATCAAACTGCAGAATTATGTCTCCAGGGACTCCAGATTAGTCAGTGAAGGGGAATTCAGAGTGCTGGAAGAGTCCCAAGGCTGTGCATGGGTGAGAACAATTTTTTGTTTTACCCTCTACTCGTGGCCTAGTGTCAACTCTACTGACAGAACCTCTGTTCTTCATGCAGTTGTATTAACTATGTATGGAGTCAATGCCATTCTGTCTGGTACCCATGCTAGTAGGGCACACATATCAATCTAATTTTTTTTCAGTTTTTCTTGTCCTGTAGGCAGCTAGACATGTTTCTTATACCACTTGCGATGTTTTTTGCTAGCACAGCTTTAAATGGTTCACTGATTTTTTCCATCTTATTGTTCTACACACTACAAAAGAAAACATACAGATTGTTTTTATAATTACATTTCCTTCTGCTTGAGATCCATAAACTTTCTTTCTCTAGATTAATCCTATAATTTATTTTTTTTTTTAACTTTTTATCACCTTGCCCTGCAGCCATTTGTACAAAGCTTTTTCCTTCATTACCTACAGTCTTTACTTCAGCTACACTTGTTAGTTATCTCATCTGCTGATATAATAATTTTTTTCCCATGTAGATTCCAAAATTTCAGGTTAACTGCTCTGTAAAGAGTGGGGAAAATGGGAGAAATGCAGAGCATCTTGTTATGCACCTTGCTGGACAGAAAGCCTCATGATTAACAAGTGTGTGATCAGTGGTCTATGGCTGATGTGCCTCAGTAATGACTGACTTGCTTCTTCAGGCATGGGGTTAGTTAAAGAAGATTGTATCTCACCCTAAAGCCTTTATAAGAGTCCATTACTAGCAAATGCTGGCTGATAACAAGCCGGCACGATCACGGGAGCTGTACAGGGAACACTGCTATTGTAGTGGCTTGCCATGTAAAATCCTGCCAAAACCCTGAAACGTTTCTTGTACTGAACATCTACCTGGAGGTATCTTTGCTCTTTGAGCCAGTGATTATATCTGACCCTTAATATATTTAAGTTGTATAAAAGATTACCATAAGGTGGGTGGGAGATATCAATATTGACAATTTTCAGGTTTTATAATACTTTAACTTAAATCATCTTCTAGACATATATAACGATTCGATGTTCAACTACAAACCGTGAACAATTTGCTGAGCAGATAACCTAGTACTGTTGTAATTTATTTTACATAAAAATGAAAAAAAAAAAAAAAAAGAGAGAAAGATCATCAGTTGTAAAAGACTTTCTTGACTGTCCAGAGTTCAGCTAGGATAGGGTTAATTTTTACCAGAGGCTGGCAAGGGGCAACAGCCAGGATAGACAACTGAACCAGCCAATGGGATATTTGGTACTACACTGATGTGATGTGATGCCCCCTATATAAGGCTTGTGGTGGACTGGTTGAGCAGTTGAGCTGTCAGTGCAACTCTAGGAGTTTATATCATTTGCTTTATGTATTGTTTTAAGATGAGGCTGATGATGTTTTTGTTGTTTATTGTCCTTTTGAATTCTCCTATTAAAATTCTCATCTCAATCCATGGGGTTTTTCCTTTTTCACCCTATTCTCCTTCCCATCACAGTGAGGGAGTAGGGGTGGGGAAGAGGACAGGCGGGGGTGGTAAACAGGTGGCCACATGGTGCTCAGCTACCGTCTGGGTCTAAATCCTGACACTCAGAAAAAATATTTCTGAGCAGAGAAATAGTATTAATAATGCCCAGCTAGCCCCCAGTATTGAATATCAGCGTGGCTATAACAACATACATATTCAGAAGGACTGGATACTAACATCCAATGGTGGCCAAGTGATTAGTTGGGGATGTCCCTGAGTCATGTGTCCATGAAAGGAAACCTAAAGTGCTAATTCTCAGTTGCTTCAACAGTACTGTCATGTGCAGAACAAGCTTCTGACAGGGCTGAATGGGGTGCTGACCTGCCTATGGTCTGAAATATTGATTTAAGAATCTGATAAGAGGAATATATTCCATATAATTCCCTTCATTTATTTTAATTCCGTTCATAGAAGAATTACTTTTATCGAGGCTCCAATCAGATAAGTAGGAGAAACTTGTAGAAAGGAAAAGTCTAAGGATGGAACAAATTGCTGGTTGAAGCTTTCTTCATTTTCAGCAAGCTAGAAGTTTGTTTATTCCCTATATCATAGAAAAACTGTATCCTTTCTTTCTTAATCATGCATTCCTTGTATGACCTTGCATGAGTAACTTGACTATTACATGCCTCATCCTCTCCACCTGTTCAAGGTACAGAATATTTGTCCACAGGAAAAAGTAAGGAAACTAGTAAAGCTAAAATCATTTCCATGTCTTCAAGATTTCTGACTTTCTTTGTATACCATTTTTGTAATATGTTGCTTAAAACTCCAGGTTGGTAATTATATATTTTTTTTTAACTTAGTTTTAGTTAGTCATCATCTGTCTCTTTTCTGCATAAGGAAGTATAACTTTATTGTAGAAATCCTGATATCAAATAAAACTTTTATGAAAGACTACAAAGGATATATATTTCAATAATTAATTCTCCCTACACATGTTCCTACTGCCTGGATGGATACTCTTACCTTAGTTTAAAAGCTCAGAGTGGATTCATCACACAGCTACAAGCAGGAGTTCATGCTATTATATTAGGGATCACAAAACTTCTGTAAAACTTAATATTCATAAAAGTATATGTAGATGTAAAATGTTTTTCTTAAAAATGGAGAATTAGTTTTCTGAAATGCTTATCCTTACAACTTACCAGTTTTCTCCCTTCCCCATCTCCCCTTTCATTCTAAAAACTATAAGAGACTCACTTCATCGTTGCCCAGCAAATCAGAGGTTCAGTATTTATAACCCATTTTGCAATATTATAAATTAGTGCACAAACTAAAGTTATGAGTAGATTAGATTTGGGACCATCATGTGTCCCAAGTGATGTTTGCTTCAGATAAAACAAGACTAAGATCATTGTAAGAAATGCTGATGGAACTAAAACTCATGTGGGAGTCATGAGAGAGAAGCTAATGAGTTGCACAGACATACCTAAGAGCAGAATTTTGTTTGTAAGCTTTAGCAAACTATCCAAGGAAAAGGCTAGAAACTATTGCTCCATGTAATGTGCTTCCTACTGTTAAAATTTTACTTGTTAAAATCTGTTTCTCTTTTATTGCTTGACTGTTTTTTGTTTTTGTTTTTTTTTTAGAGAACTAATTTCACCTGCTTTTAGTTCACTTCCTTTTGTCAGTGCTTACCCTTCTCCTTAAACAGTTCTTATTAATTTAAACATAAACATATTCTCAACCACACTCCAAATACAGCCAGTGCTTTAGTGTTATCAAAATATTTGTTTCTTTTTAAATTATTTGAAGGCAACAGGTAACGGACTTCAGAAACCTCAAAAGCCACATTTTCAATTTTGAGCCATCTATCATGGGGCAGCCATTTACTTTCTGAGTGTTCCAGAATAATTTTTCCTGCACTAAGACTGCTTAAAGTGGAAAATGGAACATTAGTTTTCTTGGAAGTAAGCTGCTTAAAATAGATTTAATTAATTTGATGTTTCTAGCATACAACATTTGCAGCCTGTATCCTTATACAGAGACCTTTATCCCCTACTCTGACAATCTACAGAAAATTAACAGTCCAAAAGAAATCTACACAGGCTTTTTGAAAACAAAAGGTAAGTATTCAACTTTGAACTTTCCAACCAGGATAAAGTATTTGGATTTGGTCTTGCCCTAATACTCATGCTGTGATGTAGAGCACTGTATCCTTGTTTCCAAGCATATATAAGGCAGTGAATGAACTGTAGAAAAAGCTAATGCTGTTTTGTACTTAATCTAAGTGTATACTAGGATATGGGTAGGCCTAGAATTTATCAGGCTAATTTCATCTGACTGTAGTTAAAATTATACTTCCTTGCCTCATCTCCCCACTGCTCTACATCATCAATAAAGCAAATAAGAGTGAATTACTTTAAATGTGGTGAGGAAATGTGTAAAACATTAGAACAAGTTCTTCATTGCTTTTATAAGGACTGATTATTTGCAAGTGTACTACAGATATTATGCAAAATACAAAAAATGAAAACCTAATTCTTCAAGAAGTAGATCATCTTTAAGAATGGGACCACAATTACATTACCTTAAATTAACTCATTTTTCTAGCTTATGTAGAAAAAGTTTGTAAAGAAACAGCATTGGTTCGGCTCCTGACTACTCAAACACCAAACTAGATTTTTTTCAGTAAACAAGGTTTTAAAATCATGATGATTAGAATCACTGGTAGAAAAATAGTAGAAATTGCTAACTTCAAGGTTGTGAATTATCTGAGAAAAGCTTTTATTCTATTTTTATGTGCTTAAACTGGACTTGGTTTTGTTTGTTTTGTTTTTTTTTTTTTCTTTCCATTTCTTTGACTTGGGTTTAGTTAGACTTTTGGGTTGATTTTGGTTTTGCTGAAGACTTTTGTCCGTATAAATATCACCGAAAATAACATTTAGAAAAAAGAACTTGCATATTCTTACCACTATTTATCCCTGCATTGCTTTTTGTTGTTTGTTGATTTATTTGTTTTGGCTTAGCCATACTTTCATTTTAGAATCATAGAATGTTTCAGGCTGTAATGAACCTCTGTGGCCGTCTGGTCCAACCTCCCTACACAAACAGGGGCATCTCTACCTAGGTCAGGTCGCCCAGGGCCCTATCAAGCCTGACCTTGAATGTCTCCAGGAATGGGGCCTCCACCACCTCTGTGGGCACCCCATTCCAATGATCTATTACTCTTACATTAAATAATCTTTTTCTAAGTCTATCCTTACCTAGTTTAAAACCATTACTCCTTGTCCTATCCTTACAAACCCTTTTTAACAGACCTTCCCCTGCCTTCCTGTAGGCCCCTTCAGGTACTGAAAGGTCACTGTAAGGTTCCCCCCAGAGCCTTCTCTTCTCAGGGCTGAACAGCCCAAACTCCCTCATCCTGTCTTTATACGAAAGATGCTCCAATCCCTTGATCATTTTGGTGGCCCTCCTCTGGACTCGCTCCAATATGTCTACATCCTTCTTGTGCTGGGGGCTCCAGAACTGGATACAGTACTCCAGGTGAGGTCTCACCAGGGCAGAGTAGAGTGGCAGAATCACCTCTCTTATCTGCTGGCCATGCTTCTTTTGATGCAGCCCAAGATTCGATTGGCCTTCTGAGCTGTGATTGCACATTGGTGGCTCATGTCCAGTTTTTCATCCACCAGCACTCCCAAGTCCCTTTTGACAGGACTGCTCTCCAGTAAACCCTCTCCCAGCCTATACTGATAGTGCTAGTCACTCCGGGTACAGGACCTTGCATTTCGCCTTGTTGAACCTCATGAGGTTCATCTGGGCCCACCTTTCCAGCCTATCCAGGTCCCTCTTGATGGCATCCCATACCTCTCGCGTGTCAGCTGCACCTCCCAGCTTGGTATCATCCGCAAACTTGCTGAGAGTGCACTCAATACTGCTGTCAATATAATTATTAAAGATATTAAGCAACATTGGTCCCAGCACAGACCCCTGAGGGACAACACTTGTCATTCTTTCCTTTTCATTTCAACTGTTTTCTTTTGGTCAGCTTTTGGGTTTGCTTTTGCTACCTACTTTGTTATTCCAAACATGACTGTTAGCATGGGTTTCGGCTGTGTTAGGCAGTGGTAAGAGCAGGGCTGCTCCACAAAGAACAATGAGCCATGAACCAAAGCTGATCACAGCACAGACACTGCTCTTGCTAGGAGGGCACAGCCCTATAGGGTCTGACTACAGCACACAGAGCAATGTGTTGATAACAAGATCTATTTGGTTTTTAGTAAATAGAAAATTATTCACATGCTAATAATACTCCATTAAGTAACCCTTTATAGTATGTCTCATCATTAAATGTTAACTGACACTCCTGAAGTTCATATGTATGACTAGAAACATAACAGTATGTTTCAGCATCAGAAATACATCACCTAATATACACTATCAGGTACAAAAATACTAGTGTAAAGTTTTCTTCCAGTAGCCTTCCTACCTCCATTAGGTTTTAGTACTCAGGCTCCAAGTGCCACCTTATTCAGTATATATTCAAATTACAATAGAATATTGGATTGACCTGTATCTTCCCACAATACACACTTATTTATTTGTATATATGCTTTTCTCATGCACTTGAGAAATATAGTTCCTACCAGTTGCTATGGTTGCTGCCTAAAATCTTAATAAACATCTTAAAGTGTTTTGAAGAGTGCACAGAAATACCATCCTAGGCAGTCTGCCAGCTGGAAGGGTATTATAAAATACTATGCTCGCTCACCAGGGGTTTCCCACAATATCTCTCCAGCTGGCAGCCTGCCCTGATAGACAGGAGCTTCTAGGAGGGCAACACTGTACCTGTTGATGGCAGATTTGATCTCACAGTGAGCGTGGGAGTGTCCCAGGAAGAGGTTTTAAATGTCTAGGCTTGAAGAAATTACGTGCTTTTACTTCCCTTACAACATCTTTGTGCTTGATAGAAATCTGCTTGTTTTAAGAATAACAGTAACATATGAACTGAAATTTTCACCAGTTTGTAGAAATCTTCACAGAATATTAAAATTTCTAAAGATTTTTATACTAGATTTGGGAAATGTAAACATTCTATTGTTAGAAAAAATAGAATGATATTGTACCTCAATGGTGACCTGTAATGCAGATGCCAAGTAGCTCCTTCAGATTGTATTGGTCAACTTAATATTGGTTGTACAATGTTTTAGCATGGGCAAGAGTTGCAGCTTCTTAAGTAGTTTAGGACCAGAACTTTGACAAGAAAAACAAAATAAAAAGGATTTGTGTTTCACAAGTCAACTAAAATAATTTTCAAAATCTCATTAGTAAATCTAAAGACTTTTTTTTTGTCTGCTTTTTAAAACAGTCTTACAGTTTGTGACTGCCTATTAGAGGACCATAACAAAGATTTCTTGAGGTAGTCTTCCAGGAAAGGAGATCCTGCTCCCTGAATAGTTTAACACATATTACTTTATTGAAAGAGCATTCATCAGCTAATAAATAAATTAAAAAGCAAAAGATGACATGAGAAATAATATTTTGAAATATAAATCAGAACCAAAAGCTGTAATTCAGACCATTTCAAAACTTTTCATCTATGCCTGTGAGAAGAAACATAATGGAGAAGAACAAAGCCTAAGTGCCAAACTGTGCACTTTCAAATATAACTACATTTAGTCATTAGTAATTTGGACCATTTTTTAATTCTGCAGGGTGCTCTTGAGAAGACCAGCTGAAGATGATAGAGAATGCTGAAATTTCATAAGAAATCAGGAAGGCTTAAATTCTTCTTTTGGCCAGACAAGCAGCTTTCAACACCTTCTCTAATTTGAGTTCATGTGTTTTCACATGAAATGTTTGTGATGTCATTTTCTTCACCCTATGAAGGTATAACACTAATGTTGGTAGCAGAATTTCTGATCTGATGTGGAAGACCAGATTGAGCTACAAGTCAGTCCACTGAATATGAAACAATTATACTCCAGTCTGGAGGACAGTATTTTTCTTTCAAGAAGTAGAGAGCAAGCAAGAGCAGGTGTTCAAAACATTGTAAAAATCAGCTCCTCAGGCAAATCATTGCAATTTAAAAGCAAGAAGGCCTTGATTTAGGCAGTCATACTTAGCAGATGATGACACTAAAAAACTATCAAGAACATGGGCTGTGTTTCAGTGAACCCTTTTTCAGGGCAAGACTTACATTTCATAACATCTCAACAAATCAAATATGAAAGATGCATAGAACTGTCCTTTTAAAAATATTGATTTACGGCAGCAGTTGTCAGGAAGTAACAGGAGTGGGATGAACCACAAACACCATGAGGCAGGAGGTGGGAGCAAACCAGGGCAGGCAGAAAACAGTATTTTCAACAACAAGAGCCACAGTCCCACAACACCCAAGCAAGAAGAACAGGCCCAGTGACAGTAACTAGATTCAAGCAAAAGTCAGGTTCATCAAGGCAAGTCCATAGCGATGTCCAAGATCAATAAGTCAGGTCAGGAGATCAGGAAGGTATGTGGCCAGGCACACATATACCTACAGCACAGTTCACACAAGGACCAAGGCCAAGGGTGTGAGCTTAAATGTGGTTCCCATGTGCAGTGGGGAAGGTCTGACAAAGCCAAGTATCAAGTATCCTTGAAAGTATTATCACAGGGAAGTCAAGAGGAACTGAAAAACTTTCAGGAAAATAATTTTAAAATTTTTAAAAATCAGTGATAGTTCTGTACCAAATGTCATTATTTTGGTATTTAAATTGGAAGTTGCATAAGGTATAGTTCTGTAGTGTTAGCAAACCAATAATGGGCTTTTGCTAGTTTCATTATCAGACTTGCATTCTTTATCATACTGTAAGCAGAAGTCAGAGGTGTCTTGGTAAAAGGGCTCTCCATTTTATTTTTTTTAAAATAAACTGTGCTGATAAGACCTTTAACCCAAGTGCTTTAGACAGAAAGAAAACAAGTACATATTATGAACAAAAGTTTTTTATTTTTTTTTTAAACCTGCAGAAAGTTTCCAGTATCTTCTAATACCATAGAAAAGTATATGAGATAATTGATGCCATGACATAGATATCAACTGATCTTACTCTTCCTTATTTTTACCAAGAATACATCAACTAAAATGTTTGTTTACATGTAGGCTGACAGAAAAGTTACAAATATTCACTTCCTAGTGTGTAGGGTTCTTCAGTCTATCTAACCAGATTAAAAAAAAAAAAAAAAACCTACCAGCTTTCAGTGTTAGACAGTAACAAGAATTTCACTCTAGCATGAAGAAAGCCTGTCTCTTTAGTACCAAGAAATTTCAATTTTCTCCTTGCAAATGGCCAAGAATAGCTTTCTACTTGAAGGGAAAAAAAATTGTGGATGCCACATTATTTGAAACTTCTAAATTTTATTATGTGATTCAGATCAGAAGTATTAGATAGAAATATGAGAAAGTTGGAAAAGATACAGCCTTTGGGTAAGACACAATTACACCTTAGCTTCTAGGGTCTTGTGCTTGAGTATGTCTTGACCAGAAATATCCAAGAATCATTTTTAACAGAATTGTTCGCAAGTTCTGTTGCCGGTTGAGCATCATCAAAATGTAACAGTAAATGTAAATATGATAAATGCATATGATATAAATTTGTTTTAGGATGCAACAGGCTACATCCGAGGATTCTGAGAGGACTTCTTGATGTTTTTGCAAGGTAATGAAAGAAACTGAGTGAGGCTTTCAGAATGAAGTTACTTACACAGATGATGTTTTAAGTTCAGGTATATGTGAAACTTTCCTTTGGTACGGTGGGCAAGTCCTTTGCAGTGATCGCATAGGCTACATTGGTCAAATATTAGAACTAGCAGCCCCCTGGTATGATAGGTGCATTCCCCATGAAAAAGTATTTCCATCTCCTTATGAATGAAGAACCACCAGTTGAGCCTCAAAATTTGTGTTTCTGCTGAGAGTTTGCAAAAGGGACACTAAAGGTTTTTCACTTTTTCTTTCCTTAATTTATGAAAAACCCAAAGTATTTCATGAGTATGAAAGGTGATGGCTTTTGTGACACTATTCTTAGCACTGTAATTGTTGTACTCTGTGCCACATCTTAAATTATTTTTTTTTTGTTACATTGGAATTTATTGTAGTTTATGAATCATGGAACAAATACTATGTAGCTTACCACAGAAGTACATACGTGGATCCTACCTGTGCCTCTGTGTGCTATCATTAATATCTGTTTCTAAATAGCTATTACTCAAAAAAAAAAAAAAATTGAAAAATTGAAATTAATTTAGCTTTCTGCTTCACCTACAAACTAAGCTTAAGAATTAAAACAGCTCAATTACACTAATGTAATGATTTTATGATGAAGATCTTTGTATCAGGTATGTTAGTAAAGAGGACAGCCTTCAAAACACAAATAGTTCTGTTGTTCACAGCTGACTGATAGAGACCTGGAGATAATCAGCTGATTTTTCTTAGTTGTGTTCTTGCGACTTTGAGAACTCTGTGTAATACATAGTTACATGAATCAGAGGAGGAGGATATACATTTGCAAAAGTAGCTGAGGAATAAGATAATTGCATCACTTCTGGGTACACTCCATTTATACCAATTTGTTTAAAAGAGTACCTCAGTGGATTTCTTTTAAGTGCTACAGAATGAAGCAGGAGAAAATAGTCCAGAAAGAGGCCAGTTACTTAGTCATTTTATTTCACAGTGTTATACACTCTGATTTGCTACACCTTAGGGCAGGCAATAAATTTTATAAATCAAAACATTAGAGAAGTCCTGCATCTACAGAAGACTCTTCCCGAGTTAATTTTCTGGATGGATTTGTGATTAGAATCCTAAAAATTTTAAAACAGGCTGACACAACTGTTTTATTTACAAAAGGCAGGACAATGAATCACATCCACCAGAAAAAGAAAGAACACAATGCCTGCCTTAGCACAGTAATTTTCTGTCATTGTTAAACCAAGCTGCTTGGAAACTTTTTGGAATTTTTCAACATCATTTAACTGCATAACAGTACTATAATTCCAGGAAGATTGATTTAAGGTAAGTGAGTTTAAATTTAATAAAATATTAATGATAATGTACTCCTTTGGTACCTCTGTACCACCAGTTCTATCTATACAAGCACTGAAATGACGTACTTAATTTACTTTAACCTCCTTACTTATTAATTTATATGTTCTCAATTTTTTTTTTTTTTTTTTTTACTAATATGAACTCTATTTTCTCCATGTTAGAAGAATTTCTGAGTTCAAACACTTTCAGAAGCTTGATAACGTTGCTAGGGTACAACCACTACTGACATAAAGCTAAATAATTAAAACTTTTTTATAAGCAAACACAAGACACTTGAAAAGTCGGTTTCATGCAAATTTATTTTTTTTTGTTACAGCTTTCTTAGAAAGAGGCATTTGAGTACAATATTTTCAAGTTTAAGTTCAATTCTACTGAATATTAGGGAAGCAGTTAAGGCAACATCACCAGGTGTTTGAGATAAATCTGTAAGATTATTTTGGTGGTGATTTTCCTTCGTAAAAAGTGCTAATCCTGGGAAGTAGCCAAGTAAGCAATTAAGAAGTTAATCATAATTATATGGCTTCCTTCAGGACAAATTTAAAGACTATGTTCCCAAACATAGTCTTTAAATTATTACACTAAATAAATTACAGTCTTATAAAAACAAACAAAACAAATAACAAAAAAAAAGCCAAAACCAAAACAGAACAAGGAATTGATTAATTAATTTATATGCAATTACATAACTAAAAAAATGTTTCTTAATACTTATGAACAGGAAGGTCAAATCAAAGCTGCAAAGGCATTAGGCCTGTCCTTTCAGCATACTGAGTAAAGCTTTCTAGCTAAAATATTGAACTATATTACTTTGATATTCTCAAAACGAGCAGCATATTTATTTCAGAACACTCAGCAATTGATTAGCTATTCCTACAGTTGTATCTTTCCCCAAAACAACACAATCATTTAGGGACTAGTAAAAAATGTGACTATTATTTCATAGTGGCTCCAGAATTTTTTTTAGAGGCAATAATGTTTATAAATGTCTAATGTTATATAAGCAAAAAGAATTATTTAATACAGTGAAAAATACTTTCATACAATAATCTTATTTTCTGTAAAGTTTGATGTAGCTGGTAGAGAAAGATGTATACCTTTCAAGTGGTGAAATCAACCTCTGATGCATTACAATAGCATAGTATAGAAACAAAATTGGAGTAAAAGATGTTTCAGAGTACCATATCCACATTCAGATTTAGTTAAGATGTGATTTAAGCCTATGGTAAAATAAAGCTCGTCAGGCATGTAAAATATAAATAATTGTATCAAAATGAACACATATTCCAAAAATATATAGTGGTTTTATTTAAAACAGTTTCAGAATTTTGGGATAATATTATAATCTGGATAAAATATCTATTAGTTTTTTATCTATGCTATAAATACAATGCTATAAATGCTGCAGAGAAAATAATATTTAATTGTTGCAAAAATATATTCCTGATATTAACTGTAAGACCTTAAAAGAACAATAATTTAGAAGCTGCTCAGGTCTGGGAAGTTATTTTTAGCTTCTGCCCCATGAAAGCAATAATTGCTACTGAAAAATTTTGGCAGAATGCCAATATATTTACTGATATCTAGGTATGATCTTGCCTATGTTTGTTGAAACAAACGGGGATTGATGTTTGATTTCTTTTCTGCTTTTGCTAAATGTACAAGTGTTCCCAGTCCATAACACTCTCTAGTGATTTCACTTTTCAAATATGTCATATAAGTGATGAAGACATTTTCTGCCAAAAGCTTTTTTCAATCAGGAAAATGCTCAATTGTAAAAAAAAAAAAAAGAAAAAGAAAATAATAAATATTTTTAAAAAGTTGATGAGAGAGAAAGCGATTTAGCTACAGCTATTTTGCAGTGCCTATAGTTCTATTCTGCTTTACGATAGAGTTTTATTAAAAAAAAAAAAAAAAAAAAAAAAAATTGCTAAACAATACAGTAGCCAGTGGTCAAAGAGCATGCAAGTAGATAAGAAGCCCAACTTTAAATCTTCTTACTTAGAAAGCTGATGGTTTAAATGCTCTTGGGAACATAGAAATACTTTAGACACCAGATTTACAAAGTGTTTCACTAAAGGTTTTTCAAGTTCTCTTTTGGGGAAAATATGTTCCTTTTGTAAAAGTAAAAAGTAATTGTGCTCAAAAGAAGGAAAATAAAAACCTCAAACAACTCTATATTTTAGTGGTTAAAATGTTCAGATGCATTTTGGATAGTTTCACTTTTAAGTCACTAAAGAATGTTCAATTATACCCATAAAATTATATCTGCACTAGGAAAATGGGAGAGTACAAACTGAGAATAACCAGTAGCTGTTAGACAAACCATAGAAACAGTGATAAGAGCAGACATCCAATTTGAAAGCCATCACTTAACAGTAACAGAGACTTGATGTAATCTGATTAATCTAGAATTCCTTTTTTACACAGTGGAACAGTTTCACTAGGACAAGCAGGGAATACTACAACACAGACCTTTTAGGCAATGTGAGGCTCACTGTTCTTCTGTGCTCCAAGATTTTTGTCCTCTCTTGTCTGACCCTTTTTTTTTTTTTTTTTTTTTTTCCAGTTTACAGTCATCACTTTTTATCGGTACAGGGCAGCACAGAGAGCAGGGCCACTCCACAGGGAAGAGCAACCAAGTGTCCGCAGAACTTGCAGGGCAGTGCCCTCACCAACCAGGGTGGACTGGTCAGAGTGTACTGATAACGGAGTCAAACAACAGTCCCAGGCATGGCAAGGAGATTAAACACACACAGGGTCTATCCAAGGAATCCACTTAGCAACAGCAGAAGATGGGACCAAAGAGAGAACTGGGAGCAAGATATAACATACATACCAGAGGTCCATTCAGGAGACAAGATACCTTAAGTCCAAGGTCCATCCAGGAGACAGAACCAAAACCAGCACAGGCACACTTAAGCCACAGCCCAGGGATCATCAGCACTGGATCATCAGACCTCAACTTAATAGAGGGTCCTGGGACCTAAGGCAAATGGTGTGGGTAAAAGCCCCAGGTGAGGCTGGCCAGAGTCATTACAATCTATGGGTATTTTAAGAGCTCTGTCAATCACAGCTTTTAAGCTTCTTCCTGTTACCACAACTTAGGAAGTCAGCCAAATGGGTTTCTACTCAAGAGAGACTCAGAAATAAAATTAGACTGACTGTGCTATCAGGTTTCTTAGCTCAGTTATGAACATAATATTGTGTAGATACAAACATAACTTTTATCAGATCAGTTGTTAAGATCCAAATACATATGTTGTGGTTTGGTTTTGGTTTTGGTTTTTAAATGGTGGGAATGTTTCAAGCTTAAGGAATACTAAGCAACAAGGAACTGAGCTTAGGTGCAAGGTTTGCCAGTGTCTGCAAGACAGTTTATGTCTCACTTCTGCTGCAGTTCTCACAGGTAAAATTACCAGATTGGCTTCTGTTCAAAGCGTGGCCAAATAATTGGAAGAGGAATTACTAATAATATAAACATTTATGATTTTTTTTTTTTTTTTTTAAATGTTGCAGCTGTTTACTTGGATGGTAGATGAAAAGAAAGGCTGTGGGGAAAGCAGTAGAGTAATTTTCCGTCTTTGCTTGAACAGCAAACTGTTAGACGCCCATAATGTGAGCTCATCTCTTGTGAAAAACATACTGAGTGAAATGCAATGCTACTTAGAAATACCATACAGATGTTCTTTTAAAGAGAGGTTGGTTTCTTTTCATGCCTAGCTAGCTAACATTCTTTTTGTTTATACACAGCAAAGAGTTTTGAATTATTTGTTATTTTATCCATTGTGGGACAGAGAAAGTCATTGTGAAAATGCTTTGTCTGCTGAAAAGAATACAGAAAAAAAAATAAAAATCTGCCCTAAATTTTCCAGCACAGGGCCTGTCTGTTTCTCTGTCACATACTTCCATACTTCCAGGTCTAATTATAAAAAATATCATTTAATATTTAGGACATTGGACTGAATACCACTTTCACAAATATGTCATGCCACCACAGTTAAGCACTTCATACCTAAGACAGAGACTTTTGGTCTTTTTTGGTTTTTGTTGTTTGTTTTTTTTTTTAATAAACCACTCTATCTCTCATCATACAGACAAAAAAAAAAAAAAAAAAAGACAGAGGTTTACTTAACGAGAAGGGAGTGAGTATCATTTATTATGAAAATAAAGATCTTTACTGTAACATTTTCCTATCAGGTTTTTATTCCTATTATAATAAAACACATAGCAATCTGGCCTGACAGAACAAAATGATTGCCAGATAAAAATGTATTATTTACAACAAATTCATAAGATTTTCATTTATGACTTTATGCATATTTTTACTATATATTACAAGAGTTCCATTATATTAGCTATATATTGTTTCATTTACACCAATTCTAAACTGATGATTGCAACAAAAATAAATATTTATATAATATTATAACAACATAAATATAAATATATATCTGTGACTAGTGGAGTCCCTCAG
>NW_008588141.1:0-2495 GCF_000691845.1 Merops nubicus
TTGTAGAGTTCTGATATCTGAAATGTAGGTTTGGAAAGTTTTGAACATTCTGCCACTTTCAAAATACAGGTTAGTGATTGCTTCATTGTTTTTTAAACTTCTGACCTATTCTGCATTACAAATGACCGTTCTCAGTGGTGAGCTAAAGCCACAACTTCAGTAAGTTGTTCAAGTACTCTTTCACAGCAAAGTTGACATTATGTAGATCTTCAAGAAAAGGAGTAAGTTCCTCTGATCATTGGACCAGCCCATACTGATACAAGGGATGAAGAATGTTCTTCATTCGTGAATCAACGTGGTGTAATCTGATGGTAGCAAATAAAATTGTCTTTTTTAATGTTTTGATACTTTGATATTTTTGTGCCATGACTTGTAAATTTCAGTTCAGTGGAAGTACAATGCTGAAAATGTAGGCACAGAAAGGTAATTATGCCCCAGATAGGTTCATTAAACTGTATCATTGTATTTTTAAGTGTTAAGGGTCAGCAAAACTGGATAACAAGGTTAATTGATTATGGTACAATGTTGAAAGCAACAGATATGGAAAGTGAGGTGACAAGACTGTAGGTGTCACTAAGAAGGTCTATTGTAACCTGTTAGATTGAGTACACTAGGAGTTTTGGTTGGGATCCTAGGAATGGTCTTGGGCCTGAACCTGTAATTGCTAAAATGAGCTGTTAAAATTGGTAGGTCTACCTGTGGAAGTTAGAATAACCACGAGTACAGCTGGTGTTAAGTTTACTTGGTGTGTGCTTGTGTGGAGTATTTGCACAAATGTTATACTTGTAGAACACCTACTGGCTTTTGAAATATAATACAAATAGTAAGAAAACCCAACAACTTTAACAGAACAGAAAAGGCAAAATAATTACTCCACATTTGGTACTATGTGAAGTGACAAAAGATAAATAACAAAGCTATGATAGCCTAACTTGCAGCATGTTAACATCAAATTAATCACATCAGAAGGATCAGCAGTCACTGTGTAATGAACTGATACAATTTAAGAAATTAGTAAGGAAGGAGGAGCAAAACAGTAGAATACAATAAATGTGAAATCTTAATTTAGATTTTTTTCTTGTTTAGCAACAAAATGCACTAAAAAGACAAAATTAATGTGAACGAACAATACAAAGAACTGGCAAGACACAGATCTTCCCATTTGGTTGCAGACCTTATGCATCAGCTCTGTGGCTGAGCTCAGGTTCTTCAGCAGCAGCAGCAGCGTTTACCCTCTGGCGCACAAGAGCCAGGCAGCACACACACTGGTGTAACACAGCTTCCCTCCCGTATCCACATCATCCAGTACACGTTTCCCACCAGCACTGCACATTGCCAGAGGTACTCATGTCAATGTAGAAGCAGGAGTCCTGTTTTCTGCTAAGTTATTCTGTTAAGCAGGGATGTTTCCTTCTCAGGATAACTCAGAACAGACGTGTTATAAGAATGGGCCCTGATCAAAGCACAGAGGAAAAATTGTGTGGCTGCCACAAAAAAATACTAACAAAAGAGTGTGTTCATCCCTGTGTTACTAGGAAGGAAAAAAAAAACCCTCACTATGTATAACAGCACAATCTATTGACTGCTGCCATAGCACTCACACACTTGGTTCTAAACATAGCATGTATGGGCATAACAAATGCATTGTTTGTGGTTTCAGTTTTTGTCCTGCAAGGAGTTTTAATCATTTTTTCCTTTTGCTATTGTGGTAGCTTGAACATCTGAAATATTATGAGCTGTATTTTGATAGTTCAGTTTGCATTAGTGTTCTATAAAATATTTCTTCTTCAACAACAAAATTAAATAGAAGCAGGTTATTCCTTTTGATTACCTCCTCAACCAGGAAGTACTTTCTAGAACAAGACATAACTGATAGTTAATATCAACTATCATGTAGTTGAACTACTATTATAGAATCCTATAGGCCTGTGATACTTTTGAGATACACTATATAAGACTTTACTGAAAAGGGGAGGTTACCAAACTTATCTTCTATGAAGTACCAAGTCTTGCTCAATGGTGAATTCTCTCCATTCTTTTTATCTTTTTCATTGAAAACAAAACAAAACAAAAAAAAGAAACCCAAATAACCAACCAAACAAAGCAACAAATCCCAGAATATTGAATGTGTTATTAATTTGCATCAACAGGGCTGTATTTATCTATAATAGTAGAGTATTGGAGGTTATATAACAGAACTCTGGTAGATGGCTTGTATTAAATTTAAAGACTTGATTCCAGATTACTCTGGAGTGTAGTCACGGTACTCAATTTCAACACTTCTAAAGAAAATGACTGGTGGTGTTGCTGGTACTATAGAGGAGACAGGGTGGGGACAGAACACTCTATAGTGTTGATAAAAAAAATCACAAAACAATTTATTTTCCAGAGAAATCAAGCAAATAGCTACACATTTTATTTAGATTAATGTAACCTTTAGAACACTGGTAAGAATGATGAGGTCATTAGCCTGTACACCAATGCACGCAGCATGG
>NW_008588142.1:0-493 GCF_000691845.1 Merops nubicus
ACTGCTCTAGCTCCTAAATCTCTGCAATTCTAGCTCCTAAATCTCTGCAAAACTGTTGCAGAGTTTCTTTTTCCCAGCCCTTAATCTATCTTGTCTGTAAAGGAGAGAAGAAACAGTCTTATTTTATGCTTTATTGTGAAACAAATGAAATAGAAATAAAGCCATGAACAGCCAGCTGGAGTTCACCCAAAATGAAACACTCAGCTTAAAATGGAATGTTAAAAAGGCACCATTTAACCCTTTTTTAAAAATGTATCTTTCTAAACAAATAATTTAAAAGCAAACCTAATTGTTTTGCTCTCCAAATACAAAATAAAATATCTGATTTTTAACAAAGGTTTCATATTTCCTTCACTTCTCAATGGTGTGCGGATTAAGATTAAGGTCTGGGAGAACAGAAGATGGATGGGTGCTAACTAAAACTGGATGGGGTGGTGAGGATGAGTTGGATGGGTAACAAGAGTGATACTGGTAAATAGCTCATGCTGCACTC
>NW_008588143.1:0-13175 GCF_000691845.1 Merops nubicus
TGACAGGGGGGGTGACACGGGGGTGACACGGGGGGTTAGCACTTCCCAGCTGAATTGTCAGCGGTGGCTTCTGTCCCTGCCAGCTCGGCGCTCGCTCAGGCAGGGCTTTTTTTTCCCTAAACGTTATTGTGAGAAGGTTTCAGATTTGCAAAAATGCTTTCAATTTGGTGATGTTGTTGGAAAAATATTTGCTTCCAAATCAGTGTGCAGTGTAAAACAGAAGGGCTTAATGCTTGGTGCTTTGCATTACATGCTTTGCTAAGGAATGAGGAGAGCAGCTCCGGCAGCCTTTTCCCACTGCTGGGGAAGCCGAGCGCTCTCCGCGGAAAACAGGATGTTGTTGCCTGACTTAATTTTCTTATGGGGTTAGGATTTCAAATATCACTCGAAAATACCAAAGCTTGTGCTATTCATTGACAGATTGATAGCCCACACTGTGGTTTGTAATACTTTGGTGAACATCTTGAAATACTTATGTCATGACTGAGGTAAGGTTTGAAAAAAACATTTGCTTGTTTTGTTGCACTTTTTCAAATGCTAGGATGTGTACTGAGAGCAGCGTGTTGCTAACCCAAACAGTGCTGTGCTCGGGTGCTTCTCCCCTTGCCAGCACCTCTCCTTCCCACGGGAGGCCCCGGGCTGTGTGCCTCCTGCACCTCATGCTGGGCAGCAGGATGTGACCCTGGGCACCCCGGCTAAAAGTCCCATTGCAAAGCAGCACCTGCCATCCACGGGCTCATGCATCACAGGGCTTCCTCTCTCCTCTTTCCAAAACCCAGCAGTGATCTCAACCCAAACCAAGGCATGTCTGAGCACTGAAGGAGCACAAACACCACGGCAGGGCTTGGCTGGTGACAGGGGCAGAGCTTTTTTTGCGGGACACTGACCCATGACTGATGTCTGGTTCTTGCCCTGGGGGTCTCCTCTGTGCTGTGCTGAGGTAGTGGTGCTCAGCCCTGTTGTCCTCCCGTGGTGATGCTCAGCCCCCCAGCCTCCCCGGCCTGGCAGAGGGCACCGGGGTGCCCCTTGCTGGGTGCTGACACCCCGAGGCAGCTGGCAGGTATGGTGCTGCTGGGCTGATCTATCAGCATTCTCTGCTCTAACACATTTTGCTTGGCTAGGTTTGCTGAGGTCCTTGGGTTTTGGGTTTTTTTTCAAGTCAGGCCTCTGAAATCTGGTGATCCTAAGGGTCTCTTTTGACATTATAGCAACATTTTAAATGAATTTGTAGGGGAATACACCAGAGAGATAAAAAGTCAGGTTCCTGTAGCATGTGCTGGAGCCATCTGACAGCACACAGCATGGCTTTTGTGGTGGCAGTGCCAGAGGACCCTCAGACAGAGCCGGTTGTGAGCCGGTTGTGTTCCTGCTACTAACTCCCCCCATGTGCCAGGGGAGCACACCCTGCACCCCTCCAGCGAGGCAGTGCTCAGTGGCAAGGCTGGACAGGGCCATCCTGCCAGGAGAGAGCTGTCACGTCGGGAATTTCTTCCCCAAGCTGACCTGGGGTGCACAGGAAAGAGAGCGGCTTCAGGGTGTCCCTGTGCCTCCCCTCTGTCACCAGCAGCCAGCCTGGAGGCTCTCCAGGGTGCCCCAGCTCCACAAAGCCCCTTGCCCATGGGCTCTGGGCCCAGCCTAGTCCTCAGTTTGCCACTTCGTGGTGGTTCCCTGGGGTCTTCATGGGCTCTGCTGGAGGTCCAGAGCGTCCCTGGTGCCTTCCCACCCTGGGGGTTTCTGTACTTCCTCCTGCACATGTGGCACTGCAGAGCAGCTGCCAGCATTTGTTTCCTACCCTGAACTACTCACGGTTGGATTTAATGGGCAGTTTTCCTCCCTGGGGAGCTCACCTTGCAAAGGAAGGCTCCGGGGCGTGGTCTTCATGGGCTCTGCTGGAGGTCCAGAGCGTCCCTGGTGCCTTCCCACCCTGGGGGTTTCTGTACTTCCTCCTGCACATGTGGCACTGCAGAGCAGCTGCCAGCATTTGTTTCCTACCCTGAACTACTCACGGTTGGATTTAATGGGCAGTTTTCCTCCCTGGGGAGCTCACCTTGCAAAGGAAGGCTCCGGGGCGTGAGGTGGGTGTCTATGTCACCTCAGGCCACGCTGGGCTGGCTGAGGAGTAGGTGGGCGGCCACCGCTGCTTCTGCACAGCTCCAGACCTGGGCACGAGCTGTGGCGGGCGCTTTGCACGCTGACCAGCCCAGCTTGGGGGCTGGGGCAGGGAACCATCGCTGCTGGGAGTTTCTGAAGGAGGAGAGTTCCTTGCTGCTACAGACAGCTCATGGTAAAATCCTCAGGAATCTGTCGTCCATGTACGAGATGTGACAATGACACAAGCCATCACTGCTGGGAGTTTCTGAAGGAGAAGAGTTCCTTGCTGCTACAGACAACTCATGGTAAAGCCCTTGGGAATCTGTTGCCCATGTACGAGATGTGACAATGACACAAGTCACAGCTCTGCAGCGTCCGCTCCCGAGTCAGACTGATAAACGAACCCCCACGTTTCCTGAGGGGTTAGAGCTCACGTTTAAAGCAGAACCACATGTGCCCCTCGCACAGGGCTGTGCTTAGCTGGGGCTCTGCAGGGCCAGGACTGGCACGGCCCTGGCAGCCCCTAGCCCCAGTGTGGGAGGGGGCTGCAGCCGAGACGTCGGCGTGCGAACGTCTCGCCGGCTCCCTGGTGCCAGCAGTTGCAGCTCATCTGTTGGCAGCCAGCAGTGTGCTGAGAAAATGTATCTGTTGGATTAAAAAAAAGGCTATAGGGTGGCCAGATGTTCTGGGCACCAAACCAGAACAGTTTGAGGGAGGGGGGGAAGATGCCTCTTCTAAAATCGCATTAAAGGTGCAGGGTTTGCTCTGTGCAGAGAGCTCAGGCCTTCAGGGTGTGCTGAGTAGCCTGGAGGCTGCAGGAGGCATCTTCCTCCACGGTGGGGTGTTCAAGCAGTTCTCTCCATCTGACCTGTGGCAATAAGCTGTATCTGCATTAAGTCTGCTTTTGTGCTGGGCATCCCTGGGGGCCTGGGTGACCTCTCCTCAAGGGACAGGGACACTCATGACAGCCCTGAAGGCTGCAAGACCCCTTGCATGGCAGGGTGGCAGCAGTGCTGGCTGACATTTCTATACACTCACTAGGTGTTTTAAAAGGGTGCTTGGTACTGGTGGGGGCACAGTACACCCTGTTTTAGGGTCCAAGGTGATCACAGCTCAAAACACCGATCTGTTTTGCCCAGGTTTCCTCCTGTGCTGGTTGGGGATGCCCATGGGAACATCTCCTCTCAGTCACCAGTTCCCTCCCCTTGCTCCTCTAGTTCCTGGGCATCTTGCTGTATGTGACAAAGCCAGGGCTGAGCTGGGCTTTAGCTTCATACAGGGTTTAACATCATTAGTGAGTTGCTCAGATTTAACCTGAATATGTTGTGAGGCTTTTGGTGAGTGCAGCCTGGTGGATCCTGGAGGTCAAAACCAGGAGGAGAGCAACTGTTCTGGTGGACTGGCTTAGTTCCCATGTGAGACCCTGGGATAGTATAAGGGGAGGTGGGAAAACTGGTCCCCTGGGAACATTGCTGCAGATAGAAAGAGATGCAGTTCCCCTTCACTTTCCTCCCCTTCAGATGCTGCAGAAAGGGCAGGGTGAGCAACAGTGGGACAAATCCTCACCAGTTCCTCCAAGCTGTTCCCAGCCCAGCTCTTGAGCTTTGCATTTTTCTCCTTCCCTCTCTCCCCTTCCCAAATCATCTGGAGTTTTGCTGCTCGGCCCCTTCTATTCACATGGCCACCCATTCTTCTCAAACCAGATGTATGGGCTGTCTGCAGGAGCAGAGCCTTGCGTGACTCCTGCAATAGCAGCAAGCCCAACTGCACAAGAGACTTCAGCTTGAAAAGGAATAGTTCCCCCTTAAGATGAATGCAAATCAGGGAGCCTGAAGAATAGTGGGAAATCAAGTAAAGTTAAGTCCTGGAAACTATTACCTCCTGCTGGTAGTTTAGGACTGTACAAGAGCCAAGTCCACAGACATCAAAGTGTTTACAAATTAAACTAGAGTCAGTTCTCGTGGTGCTGTAGGAAATGGGATGGGCTGATGGAGACCCAGTGTGGGTCTCTTCATAAAAGGGGAAAATTCATATAGGAGGGAATTTTATCATATGAAATTGCTGTGTGCAGCTGACACTAAATTTCAACAGTAGTGATAAAAGTGACCCTTTAAGCCAATACCAGCATGACAGTAACCACCGGTGCTGATGGATGGGGCTGTGTCCAGGGCAGATGGGCTGAAATGTCCCAGGGAGGAGCCCAGGTCTCTGGTGACCACGGAAGCAGCCCAAGTGACCAGGCTAAACTAGAAACCAGCTTTTGGATGGCTAAAATTAGGTCAGATGAAATCCCTTTTTGTTCTTTTCTTCACTGGTATCAAACAAACAACAGAAAAGTGAAAAGCTTTTACACTATAAATAACTCAGCTGTTCAACTGGCAATTTTTTCTTGTGAAAACAAAATCTATTTCTGTCACCTTCTCTTTTTAACAGCCTTTTGAAATTACATATTTGTAAATATTTTTTTGTGGGAGAAAATGTATTCTTAAAATGTTTCCACCTTCCTTGCTTCTGGTTACCTTCAACCTGAGCAAAGCAGTGACTCAAGAGGATGGTGGGACAGTGGCAAATAAGTCTGGATAGGCTGAGTGGAGTAGTTACCTGAAAGTGATGATGGGGAAGTGGGGTTAGGGCCTGTCTCCACCAGCTGACACATTCAAATGGAGCTCTGGAGCAATTCACAGCAGGCTCCTCCTCCTTGCTGGGGAGCTTCTGCAGGCTGGGGTGGGAGGACGTGCCCGTAGCTGTCATTTCTGGACATCGTGGTGTGAAAGGCCAAAGGGCTGTTCATGCTTCATGGCTTTCAAAAGCCAGTTTACCAACACCTTGAAATATTGATACTGAAAATACCTGAATCCTGCTCTGCATAAAGATGTGGTAGAATCATGGAGAGGTTGGTTACCTAAACTGGTGACATTAGAAATGAGCAATTGGTTTGTAGAGCTTAGATTTATGAGATGTGCCCTCTACCACATAAAGAAATGGATATGGATATGTGAATAAATCTATGCAAATGTTAAGAGACCCACTGGTTCTCCCAGCCCAGGCCCAAGACAAAAACCCCATGCCCTTCCCTTACACCAAACCAGGAGGGGAGAACCTGCTCCCACCGATGAGCCTCCCCACCAGCTCTGCAGAAAGACCACGGAAGAGATTACAAACCTCGACAGTGCTAGTTGCAGGGACATTATCCATAAAGCATGTAATCCTATCCAAACCTTCCCACAACACTTTCACAGTACGCCAGAATTTTTTTAGGATATTTTCTATTTTCATCCCGTGATCCCATGTAATACATAGTCTTGGCATTTCTTATCACTTCCAGCCATGCATTTCTCCATTTTTTTTATGTTTGTTCCAAATTTCAGTGCTGTGCATCCTTTTTGCCTTAGACCAAAAGCATATCACACATTCTCATCATTTTAATTAAACTAGGGCCAATCCGGGGCAAATGTTTGATTTTGACTCAAAAGGTGCATGCAAATCACAAATTCCATTTGATTGAGAATGGGAAAGGCTCCCTGCTACCTCCACGCTGCAGACGGAATTAAGCAGCCTGCCAAATTCATGGCTGCACATCCCTCTGAAAAGTGGCTGTGTTGTTGAAAGGGAAGGATGGCTCCAGACGTTCAATGGGAGCTGTGCATGCATTGTTTTTAAGATCCACGGCGAAAAACACTGTGGTATAAAACTCAGATCCTTTCACTTGAGGCAAGCGCCGTTTAAATTTATCAACTCTCAACAAGCAAAGCCTTCAGTGTGGAAACCAGACGAAATTTGCATGAGCTGCCTCCTGGAGCAGAGCTCCCTGGCATGGGAGTGCTCTGGGAACAGCTTTCCCTTCCAGTGGCTTTCCGTGAGGGGCGCTTCCCGGAGCAGCCCTGGAGATGGCACCCCTGGAAGGTGTGGACGTGCACCTTGAGCTGGCAAAGCACCGTCCTGTGGGGCTGGGTCAGCTCCTGCCGTGGCAATTCCCTGTTTGTGTCCAGAGCCACTGAGAGGGTACCTGTGACGTGCCAGAGCTGGGTCTCAGGAACACTCGGGTGGAGCAGGCACGGGGTTTGCAGCCCTGGCCTCTTCCTGAGGAGGCTCGCTCCAAGGCTAGCCTGGGATGGCAGCTTTGTTGTAAAACCCACCAAAATACTTCAGCTCAGTGTTTTTCCCATACACTACACACAGAAAAACTTCTCATCAGCTGCTGCCTGCCACTCTGCTCTTCCACCATCAGGTATCGCTGGTTGGCTGCAGCCTCTGCAGGTCTGTGACCGTGCTGACAGGGCTCATACTCTTCCTTTTGCTTTCCCATGGAAGCTCCAGAGCTGTGCCAGTGGCTGCCTGGTTCTGCTCTCCTTCCCACGGGTGTGTGTGAGCTGTGAGGGGGGCGAATGGGCTGTGCCCCAGTGCAGCTGCCTGAAAGGGCAAAGGCCTCGAGGGCCTTGCTGGAGAGGTGGAGGTGGGAACAGAGAAGCTGGAAGCCACGCATCCTCAGGTGGGCATCCTCCCAAAGGGATTGTTACCTGCTCAGATGTGGGGTGCCGTGGAAGGAGCAGATGCTCTTTGGCACGGGGGGAAGTCTCCCAGCATCCCCTGGGACAAGGGGCAGGAGCGAAGGCTCTGCCCTGTTTCGGGAGGGCACGGGGCAGTTTTAGGTTGGCTGTTTGGTGGTATCTGGAAACACCCAGAAGTCACTGGCTTTGCCATCTGCTGGAGCATTGCCTCTCCACCCTGGGAATGTCGATATTCTTGTCCTGAGAGAGGTCATCATTATCACCAAGTTGTTCCTTCTTCCTGTTTCCCATTACCGACAGGATGGGAGCTTGGAACCACTTCTTTTTTTTATCCACGGAGAGTTCCTGGAGGTGACTTTTCTCTCCATGACTGCTGGCTCAGCCAGGCAGTGGCCTGGCCGTGGGAGCAGTCTGCCTCCTCTCCCACCGTGGGGCTTGTCCAGGAGACAGGAGCAGGCTGGCTGAGCTGGCCTGGGACTGCCACGGCCGCGCCGTTTCTCGTGCTCACGCAGCAGCCCGGTGGCTTTGGGGCTTCCAAACAGCTGCCGAGCTGCAGAGCCCCTGGTGTGTGAGCTCGGGCTCCACACAGGACCTCCTGCCCTGTGCCCGACCTGAGCTGCCACCTGGTTGCACATTTGTGGTGCTGGCTGAGCGAGCGTCTCCGTTCGTGGTCTGCGAAGCCACAGAGCCTGTCCCTGTCCCTGTCCCTGTCCCTGCCCCTGTCCCTGTCCCTGTCCCTGTCCCTGTCCCTGGGCTCTGCTCTCACTTGCTGTCCTCATTTCCCTCTCTCACTTCCCCTCCTCAGTAAATTGGGCAGTTTGATACTTTCAGATGTGTTTGGGTGAGTCTCTGTCGTACCTTTGTGAAGGAAGGGGCAGTTCCTGAAGCTGCTGCTTTTCTGACAAGGAGTCCAGGACCTCCATGCTATCCAGCCCTGGATCCTGGGGTACCACCTCATATTCCTCCTGATGGAAAGCAATTTTTTTATCACTCCTCCCCTTGGAAGGCAAACCCTGCTGGCTGTGAGACAGCCCATTTCCAGGCGGTTTAATTATAAAGGCTAGCTGAAACTCATTTCCTTTTCTAGAAGGCATTATTGTTTTGTTTAGAGTGTTCCCCTTCCTCGCCAGTATTCACCTCTGGTACATTGCTAGGGAGGAATCACATCCTTCTGGCTTAGTATCAGAGTAAATGAGCCAAGCCCTGGTGGTCTCCATGCATGAAAGACCTCCCAGTGCCTTGCTCATCCTCATGGCCTCTCTCCACCTGTCCCATCTGCCTTCCTCCCAGTTGACTGGACTCTCTCCAGCTGTAGGTCTACCCTTAATATCCTGAAGAGGAATTTTTGGTGGCCTCTCTCATACTCCAGCAGGGTTTCTTTTTTTTTTCCTCCATAAATTGCACCCCACAGGTTGTCCCTCCTAAGCTGGGGTAGGAGAGAAGGAAGTGTGCAACACGGAGGTCTTAGCATGTTGTTCTGCAGGATGCTGTCAGCACCCCGGGGTTTCTCTCTGGTGAAAAGCAAAGAACAAACACTTGTTTTTTAGCAGTTGTGATTTCCTCTCCTCCCTTGCTGGCTGCTGTGTTATGTGACCCCTTATCTCGAGACAGAGTCAGTCACACTGACTGACTGCTGCCGTGGGCCACACGTCTGAAGCATCCCAGCCTGTGGGTCAGGCAGCTCCACACCGAGCTCTGCACGAGCTGCCGGGGCCGTGCCCAGGAGAAGGGTCAGCAGGCCAACCTGGGTGGGCAAGGGGCTGGGTGTGGGTCCTCACGGGGGAGTGAACCTCAGAGGGGTGCTGCTGAGCGCTGCTGCTTCAGCCTTCACAGGTAAATTCCCAGCAGGCAAAGAAACACCCCAGAAAAATGGTCTGGGGGTGCTGGTGGTGGTACTGGCTGCTGGCACAGTCCTCTTGGCGGTGAGTTTTCAGGCCCTCAGCATCATCATTTTCCTTTCCTGCCTGTTTTCCTCAGGATCTAAATGTTTATTCAGAGAAACTGTATTTGAGTTATTTATTGATAGTGTATTTTCACATGAAAAAAAAATCTACAGGGTTGTAATTTGGGTGTAATGTTCCCCAAAAGCCATTCAGGCAAAATTTCTTTTTAACTGTGGCTAATTATGTGCACTGGGTTGCTCAATACCAAAAATAAGAGCATCCAACACAATGTTTATTATTTCTCTCACAAAGGGGAAAAATCATAAATTCTTTCTAATGGGATCTTTAATAATAAAAAAGAACATAATCATTACTATCAAAAGATGTATGGCTTCCATGGGGTTTACTTACCAGCATTTTGTCTGATTACATCCCTGTTACACTCACAGCATTAATTATTGGAGACTAATTAAGCAAAATTACAATGTAAACCCTAATGAAAGCTGGTCTCTCAAAGCCTCCTCGCCGCATCCTTGCAGCAAGGTAAACTTCTTGCTCTCAGCCAGGAGCAGATCTTGCTGGTTCCTCTGCTCCTCCTTCCACAGGCCCTGCGGTGCCCGGGCGGCTCGGGCCGGGCTCGGCTGGGCTGCTGGGGGGCAGGTTAATCCTGGCTTTGCAGGTCGCTCTCCTCCCTCCATTGCGAGTCCCCGCGATGCCCTTTGGCTCGTCCTGGGCTCTCCCTGGCGAGCCCCCCGTGTGGCAGGTAGCCCGCCTGCAGCCTGACCTCCCTTCCAGCTGGTCTGGGAGCGCTCACAGGGCTCTGCTCCAGCAGCTCATGTGCTTGCTCAGCTAAACGAGGTCACAAATTTCTTCCTCCCCGAGGGGCGGCCGTCCTGGGATACAACCTTTCACAGGGTATCTGAAATACGGTGAATTTCTGCTCGCTTGCACAGTTTTTTAGAAGTATAGAAGCATGAAGGAGAGATTAGCAACCTCCATGCTGAACTTCAGCTCAATATGCTCTGTGAACTCTCTTGCTCTGTAGTAGGGATAAAAAAAAAAAAAGGAAAAGAAAACCAGGAACTGCATTGCTTCTTTTTTGGAAAATGGATCCGTTTAATTAATTTACTGCAATATCTCTTACTGTAGCTTGGCAGTGATCTGAACCTACATCTCAAAGGATTTCAAGGTTTCCTCCAAATGGCACGCCAAGATCAGTGCAGACAGCACAACAGCATGGACAGGCACTGCACAGGAAGGGTCTTGTAGCTGCAGCAGCCTCCATTATTCCCTGGAGGTGGATGGGAGGGACACTGTCCACCCAAACACCCTTTTCCCATCAACAGGGCCATGTGTGGGAGAGCTCTTCATGCTGCAAGGCCGACAGCCAGAGGTGTTCCCTGGTGATGGGGGGGGCAGCGTGGACACAACCTTGCCCTGTGTGGGGTGGGCATTGAGAGGAAGCCAGCACCTCCCTCTCTGCAGCAGCCTCAAACAGATTTGAAGAGTTTTTGCCCATCTTCTTTCACCCATCTCTTCCCCAGACTAAACAAGCCCAACTCTTTCAATCTTTCCTCTTAGGTCATTTTTTTTTGGACTCTGCTTGTTCTTGCTGCTCTCCCTGGACCGTCTCCAGTTGGTCCCCAGCTCCCTCCAAGAGCTGTGCCCAGACCAGAGACAGTTCTCCAGCTGCGACCTTCCCACCGCTGCCTGGAGCGGGGGATGACTTCACGTGTCTCACACATGACACTCCTGTTTATACATCCCCGTCCGAGTTTGCTTTTTTTGCCACAGGATGACATTGTGTACTCAGCCCAGACACAACCCAGATTGCTTTCCTTGGAAAGAGTCCCTTGTATAATGTTTTCCTAAATAAAAATAATCATTACTTGAAGCTGTGTCCTTTCTGGTTTCCCAGTGAGGCACAGCTGAAATTTTCTTTTTCATTTTTTTTCCAGTGCTTAACATTTCTCCCCATCACCTATACCCACTAATATTGCACAGAGGTGACCTTCAGAGCACCTCACCTCGGGTTCCTCACCGTCGGAGCATCCTCCTCCTCTTCATAGTCATTTCTCTGCCCTTTTCGTATCAACGCCATCTCATCTGGCTAAAAATACATGTGGAAACTGGGATTCCTGTGCCTGTCTGGGGCTGACGCAGCTGCCCAGCAGATGTAGCTGCGTTTCAGGTTTCCTGCCTGTAGGAAGGGTGCAGCACAGTGAGCAGCAGTGGCAGCCTGTGCTGCGGGGGGCACAGCCCCACAGCTCCTCGGGCGCTGCTCCGCGCTGCGCAGGCTTGCGCTGGGGCGGGTTGGAGGCCAGGAACACTGAAGTTATGTTTTGCAGGAAATAAGTTACAGGAGTGTAAAGAAAACCCCTTTTTACCTTTGCTAGAGATCCAGCCTTGTATGTTGCTTATTTTTTCCCCATTTTTTCAAGAAGTCACGCTCATTAGCATCTCAATTTATGTATTATTTGCATAGTGCTAATGCATTTTGAAAGGCTTTCTGAGTTTCCAGGTTTTAGACAGAAAGAAATTGTTCCGTATCAAAAGAAGCCCTTGTTCCAGGCAAGAATGTAGTTGCAGTGCTAATAAATCTTTCCAATACTCTTTTAACTTCAAGGCCATTTTAATCAGCATAGTGGAGGCTGCTTGGGAATGGGCTTTTCACCAGCAGCAGGCAATGTCCAGGGCCACCAGCTGCAGCTGGTTTAACTCCACAAGTTGAGATGCTGAGCTCCTGGCTCCCCTCTGTGAGGTGTTTCCTAAAGGAGGGGAGACAGACGGTGTTTTCCTTATGCATGCAATAAAAAATACTTGATGGGCATAGAGGGGTTTGTGCCCAACTCCATGAGAAAGCTGTGCCTGGCCCAGCTTTGCTCATGGGCAACGTTGAAGCACAGTCACCAAGGTACCTGCTCCGTCCCTTAGTCAGCCAGGATCGGGAGCATTTCACCTCAGTTTTGGTGTTTGCAAACATGGTACTCATCGAAGCTTGATTTCTAATCACTGGGAAAGAAATCAGTACTTCTGAGGCACGCTTTATCTGCCGTGGTTTTATCTGCCTTGTTTAGAATGACATGAGCTGGGTTGCTGCAGGCTGCTAAACCCCAACCCTGCAGTCTGACAGCAGCTCAGGTTTGAGCGGAAAACTTCTCAAAGTTCATAAAACTGATTCTTTTTTCTGTGTGTGTGCAGCAGCATAGCACCTCTCTGGGTTCTGCTAAGTTTTTGCCATACTGAGGGAAGCTGTAACAACCTCAGCTGAGTAAAGCCTTGGTTGACATGAGATTCCAAGCAGCCTCTGTGTTATCCCTGAAATCCCCATCAGAAGATGGAATAAGGGCATAACCAACAGCAATAATGCCAACAGCTACACAGCCTGGACAGGAGGGACTGAGGGCAGCCGACAATCACCGCGCGGCTTTATTGGTAGTTAATTAAGAATAGATCCAAAGATGTCACGTAGCCATTCCTTTTGTTTGTAACCAGGATTTAACTCTATTGGACTCTCCACCCCTCTGGTGGCAGAGCCAAACAATTTACCCCTCCGTAGCCCTGCGCTGTCCCTGTGGGCCAATTAGGCAGAGGTGGCACCCTTGGAAAGGAGCACGCGAGGAAGCCACACGTCTGTGCTGCAATCAAGGCAAGTCATCACTTCTGCTGTTTATTTCTGATCTTCCCCGTGGATTTCCTGGGAGGGTTTTGCCCTGTGAATTATATTTTGAACCTTTTAATTTATGCAGAGAAGATGATTCTGTGTAAGATAATATTGTGCAATTATCTACAGTTATTACTATAATAGTGAAATGGTGATCTTAATAACTATGCTCCTAAAGCTAGCATTTCATTAGAGGAGGGCAGCTCCGGCTCTAACGACACCCTCTGATAACGACACTCCTTCTGTGATTTGTTAATTGCACTCTCAGAATCAAGCACTGACTCAGTGACCATAAACCCTGCTTCCCAGAGCATCGTTAGATCGTAAACTCCCCAAGAGCAGAAAGTTTTAATTATGGAGCACTTGCTCTTGACGAGAAATGTTCCTGCAGGGTGGAAGCACGGGGAGCAGTGCAGGTGGGGGTGCAGGCGGGAGCATTCCCCGTCCCCCTCTCAGCTGGCACCAAAGCCTCTGGCCTCGGCACTGCCTCCAGGCTGCCCCGCGACGGGAGCGTGGGGTCACCCCGAAACACAGCCCGGCTCTGCTCCAGCAGGTCCATCAGATAGTCCTGGGGAGGTGTGGGGGTGAGGGTACCAGCCCCTCCTGGAGAAACAGAAATTCTGCATGCTCACTTTTCTCTTCATCTCTTCTTCCTCTGTGTCCTGCTGTGGAAGTGGGAGGAGAGGGCAACTGGTGGCAAAGGGTTTGGCACCTCTGAAGTGGCCACGGGAACTTGGTTTTCCTCTTGTCAGAGGCTAATTCCATCGCAGTGGTGCTGATTATTTTAATGCTGTTAATGTTTAATAAGAGTTTGAGGAATTTAGAGCCTGGAGTGCGTGTCCTTTTATCTAGATTCCACCTACATATCCAGTATTCAACTCAGATGGTTCTAGCATCACGTACGGGTCTGATCCTGCATCTGCTCAGCAGAGCTCCTGCCCATGCGTGGGACGGGCTCCGTGTCATGCCCGTGGGCAGCGCCCTGTGCTCCTCAGCTCAGGGGGTGGCAAGGGGGGTCCCTGCCCTGCT
>NW_008588144.1:0-32792 GCF_000691845.1 Merops nubicus
CAGAGTGTGCCCTGTTAAGCTCTTTGTGTGTCTTTGATGTTGGTGGTGGTGTTCTCCTGCTCGGCCAACTCTTCCCCACTCAGTGCCTCAGGCAAGGGCTCAAACCAGAGAGGTTCCTTCAACGTTTTGAAAGCTCAATTGAAACAAAGTTGTTGAAGTTATTAAACTTTAAGAAGGGGAAAGTGTCTGTGCCAGCTGGTTAGTGTTTGAGTATATACTATTAATAGCACTTAAAACCCAACTCAAGATCTGCACTCGACGTATTTTTCAAGATACTTTGGACTAGGAGGATATTAATGGGTATGGGCCAGTTTGGAACTGCTACATTAATTTTAATCACTTAGCTGGGTTGGTATTAATGAGAAAGAAGTGGGCAAATCCTATAGAAAGGTTTGAGAATATCTATACCTTAAAGGCACACGATTATACATTTTGTGTTAGGGAATTATTGCTAAGCACTGAAAATAACTGAATTTATCAGATGGACACATCCAGCACACAGGGCACCACTGCAGGAGGTGGAACAGTGCCAATGCCACTTTTCTATTAAGTTAAACAAATTCTGAAATAAACCTGAGGAATGGAATAGTTCTATTTCTTCCCACTGGAGATCTTCATCTCTGTATTTTGGGAGCGTGCTGGGGAATATTTGCTCGTGCTTTTGCTGTGAACTCAGACTTATGGCCATGTTATGGGTTTTTTTTATACACTTGGGTGTTTGGTTGGAGCTGAACGACTCGGATTAATCATATCACTTCTCAAGTGCCTTTGGTATCAGGGTTTTTTTATTTATAGACCAGAGATGTAGGGCTCTGTGGTATTTTGTTCTGTTCCTGCCTGACCTCTCTCCCCTGCTCTTGCTGTGAGCTCATCACCATAGCCTGAGGCTGGAAAAGCCTGACAAGGGGTTGCCCTGTGGTGTCATGTTATGAAATGGTTCAAGGAAAAAGCAGTGGCAGTGACAGCCCTGGGAATCTGCCCAGGGCACCTCCTCTCTGCCCCCACCTCCCACCTCTCTACGTTTCCAGCCCAAGGACCAGGAGCCCCCATGAGACACTATGGTGGTACCTCCTGTAGGGCAGGATGACACCACTGCCATCACCTTGGGTGTGCACTTTGCTCATCAGACAGCCCCGAGGTGATTGAACATGATGGGATGGGATGAGCTTTCATCACTGGGAAGCCTACGAATGTTTGTAGTTCTAATTAGGAAATGTGTTAACATTCCTATTAAGCTGATTGATGTCAAGTCTTGGTTAAGCAGAAACCTGATTATTTTTTTCTTCCCAAGTGACTGCATTAGAAGATCCATTTAGTTTGAAATGGGAGTTATAAGGAGTGCAAATTTCTGATGATCCCTTTAGAATATGAATAAATGATGTGGTGCATCTTCAAAGGCTTGTAGTGACAGAAGAAACCCCAAAATCATAGAGTCATAGAATGGTTTGGGTTGGAAGGGACCTTCAAAGCTCACCTACTCCAACCCCCCTGCAGGGAGCAGGGACATCCCCAACTAGAGCAGGTTGCTCAGAGCATCATCCAACCTCACCTGGAATGGTCCCAGGGATGGGGCAGCGACCACCTCTCTGGGCAGCCTGGGCCAGGGGCTCCCCACAGTCACTGTGAAAGATTTTATCCCCCTCTTTCTTAGAGGCTGTTCTCTTTTTAATCCAATTCTGGCAGAAAACAGCCACTTTTCAGAAATAAAATGGTTTAGCTCTGAGTAGATGCAGCAGAGCAACAACGGCAGTCACTGGGCAACACTTTGTCCCATGGTTATTCATGTATTAGCTGAAGCCACAATAATATTGAAGTGACCCTCACTAAACATACAACACTTTGTATTTTGACAGCACTTCATAAACGTTAATGAATTAAGCTGAAGTAAACACTTCTCTAATATCAACCTTTCCTGAACTGATCTGCAAAGGCAAATTAAAGGCAACGAGGAGCACGCTGCAGTTCAAGCACATAAAAACCAACCCTTGCCTGTCCAGAGCTTGAGGAGACAAAAAAACCCTCAGCCCTTCCATCTGCTGCAGACCCATTAATGAAGTATCACCAGCAGCTTTTATGTGCCCTGTCATTAAGGCATTATACATAATGTGGGGGAAGGAAAAGGGGCAGGAGAAAAGCACAGTTCAAAAGGACCTTGTGAAGCTCAATCCATTTGGACTTAGTGTGATGGAGGAGATCTGTGCTGGACAAAAAAAAAAGAAGAAAATCTATCCCCACCTAATCTCACATCTCATTGGTTAGTTAGTTGTCAAAATTCAGGTGATGCCACCTTTTTGAGGAAAAATAACCCAAGCTGTGAACTTAGCAGTAGACTAACGTGGGGGTGGTCAGCAAAGTGTGTGCTGAAAGGTGGCAGGGATTTGATGTCTGTGAGGAAAGCCCATAGAACTGCTTGATAGAACTGCTTGCTGGCTGTGCAGCTTCTCACAGCACTGGGTTTTGGGGTGAAAAGTGACAAAGTGCTACTTGGTCTGAGTTTTGGATGAGCAAAACTGGGAGATCCTTGTGGTCCCTTCCAACCCTGACAGATTCTGATCTGTTTGAGCAGAGGACTTAGTAGTGTTGGCTTGATGGTTGGACTTGATGATCTTAAAGATCTCTTCCAATGTGAAGGATGTTATGATTCTAAATATCTGAGATATTTTTTTTGCTGAACCTTTGAATGCAAACTGAACCCCTCCCAAACTACAGACAAAAAACTTCCTTAGCATCTTAATGGTCCCTTTGGGAAAGCTGGCCAAGCCAGACAGGAAGGTTCAGTAAATCCTGGTTATCTATGCTTGCTTTGCTAATGAGCCTGAGTATCATATTTAAACCCCTGTAGCTGCTTCTCTTAGATGGGCTGGCATGAAAATAAAACCTCTCAGTTCAGCACTGGGTGTATATCACGGGCAGCCCCGCTGTGCCCCCAAAATGCCTGTCCTGTTATTAGCATGTTGCAGGTCTTTGAAGGGTCCCTGTGATGAATAGGATGGTGGAGGCCATCAGAGGACAACATTTCAACCCCAAAATGGTACAGCTATTGGAAGGTAATGGAGCTACTGTGTATTTACACAGGTCTGCCTCGGAAATATTCCTTTAGCAAAGGCTAAGTTTGATTAAGTGCTTTCTTCCTTGCATCAGGGCAAAGATAAATTCAAAGAGCAAGGGGAAAGAGAAAGAAAGGGAGGCTGGAAAAATAAAATGGGACATTTCCAGTGTAGCCAGGGAGCAGATAGATACGACTCCATTTGGAGGGGGAGAAGTTTAATGCTACAACCCATCTTCTTTTGATCAGATTTGTGCTGTGTTATGGAGAATATTTTAAATATTTTCATGGAGGGTTCTTTATAGTGGGATCAAACTTCAGGAATGAGCATTTGCTGGGTAAGGCTCTCCTTCCTTGATGTGTCTGGCTGCTTTTCCAAGCTGAATTAAGAAGAACAAGTGGTTATCTGTATATTTATAGAGGTCTGTGTACCCTGAGTAAAATCAACAGGCTCAAACCGATGGTTTGACCTAAGATTGCATTTGGGGAGCTGCATTTGGTCCCCCTGTCCTGAGCAGGAGCTGGGACTGCCGTGGGGAAGGGGATAGGATTTTAGAGGAAAGACAGCCAGGCATCTTGGGGGAGAATCATAATTTTCACCTCCAAGCTCTGGGAATGCTCCTAGATGAGCTGGAGGGAACGGCACAAGCCGTTCTGAAGAGCTGCTCCTCGGAAGCTCCGACTCCCAGGGAATGGCTGCTTCTGAAAAGACTGGCTCTCTTTCTATGCAGGAGTTTTTATGTCCTGCTGCCTCATTATCTCGGTAACTTATTATGGTTTTATGTCTGTGTTGTGCTGCAAATGGACTGCCCATAATCCTCTTTTTATAGACTTAATCTGGCTGGCGCCGAACGCCTCCGGAGCCAGCAGAACATCTTCTTGGTGGAGGGGGCACAGTCTGAGCCACTCCTGGGCAAGCTAAGACCCCTCCTGTCTGTTTTCTCATATCCCTTCTACTCCAACCTGACTTTGAAGGGGTGTTGACGTTGACATTTCTGTGTGAAATACAGCTGGGTGGTTACTTCTGGAAAGATCCCCAGCAGCTGCCACGGCTGCAGCCTGCTGGATGTAAACAGTGATGACAGTCTAATTAACATCCCCTTTGGTACCTGGCAGTTGACACTGGACAAGTCTCTAAAGCTGGTTTCTGGAGATTCTGGCAGCGTAGGTACTTGGTGAGGTAGGCTGGGTGAATTTTAGAAACTGCCTTCTCAAACATTCTGTGAAATAACTATTACGACTTCACATCACCTGTACACACAAGGCAGTTAATTTGTTTTCAGTGAACATTTGTACGAGTGAATTATTCACCCATCTGCAATATTTATCTTTAAAATGACTAGACAATTCAGCTCTGTGTGGAGATGTGCCTCTGTATGAATTCATAAATCCATGATCACTGGCAGGACATTTTCTGCAGGGGCTGATGATCTATTTATTCTCCCTTTTTCTTCTCTCCAAGGGTTAGCCCAGGCCCTCTTGCTTTGACATGAACTGCAAGCAAACAACTTGTGTAACATTTTACCACCTCCTAGTTTGAATATAAAGCTCCAACAATGCTCTCTGCAACTGCAGCTTGTCAGGTTAGCAGCTCTTTCAGATGATTATAAGGCAGCAATTTCGTGCAAATTTTTTTCCTTCCTCACAGAAGACATAATGAGCAGAAGGGATTAGGTGATGAGCTGAAATTACTGAGCTAAATGAGGAATTGGAAATGCAAATTTGGAGCCTTTGCAACTGTTAGTGGTCAGCTCTGAGCCTGCTAGAAGAGGGATAACTTTTGGGGAGGGGGTGTCCCTTTTTCTGTGCAGAGATGCTCAGAGCTCCCACACTGGGGCAACACAAAGAAGACACAGAGGGACATCACATTGCTGGTCTAGATATTGAAAATCATCCTGCCAAAATTTGCCTTACTTGCCCCAGCATCTGGAATTGCCCTGGGGGTGGAACTTGCCCTGGCTGGGAAGCAACTGGCATTGCTCTGAATTTTGATGGCCAACGCTGTTCCTCCAGGAGAATGGGAGGAGTATTAGTGGCAATTTGTGGTTGCCTAAACTAATGATTCAGAAAATTGTTCCAACAGCCTCATCTTAAGAGAGTCTGGGTTTTAAAGAACAGCAAGGATCTTATTTAAATGGCATTCCTCTGTAGTCATTAATAAAGCCATCCTTTGTCAGGGAAGAGCCAATATGATGAGCACGAGGGACCCCATTTTACTAGCCTGGAGATTTGAGGCTTGAGCTCAGCTTGTATGAACTAGAGGAGTTCTAGTCAACCCAGCAGTAATTTCCAGCACCTTAGGCAGTAATCCTGACTATCCATGTTTTTGAAGAGCAAATTTGCTGGAGCATTTACATAAGAAAATGCTTTCTTTGGATAGAGCAACATTTACTGAAGTGCACTGAAATACACTCTGAGAGGGCTACAGTTTACTGGAAGTTATTCGATGTTACAGTCACATTTTTGCCTAATTGTTGATAGGCAGGATACAAAGAATTACACCTGAATTCCTCTCCTCAGAGCCTTTTTCTTCACTTATTTTCTCCAGCCCTTTTCTGAAAAAGAAAAGCATGCTTCTCTGTGACAAGAGAGTTTTCTTCCTCTGCAAAGGAAAGGTTGTGTTTGTCACAGCTTTGAATTATTCTGAAATGACTCACAAATCTTCCCTTGAAAGTGAAGTGGCTCGCTCCATTAAAGAGGGTTGTGCAGAAAGCAGCTAAAATACTGTCACCTATTTCCACTGATTTTTAGGATTTCGGTTCTGCTAATGCACGTGTCCCCTTTGTTAGTGTCTGGGTGGAGAATAGAGGGCTTTACACTTGAACTTCAGTGCCTGGAAGTGAGAGCAGTGCAGCTGCAGTTGGACTCAGAGCAGAAATGATCACACACCCCCTGGACTCTACCTGTTAAGTACCCAAAAAATAACCTGGTGGAGAGCAGAGGAGTCTTCTCCTAGCAAAGGAAAGATTTGCCTAGGAAAGGAAGGGTCTAAATCAAAGTTATCCTGGATCAACCAGCCACCAGCTCTCTAACCTCTGTAATTTTGTTATCTGAGCTATCATCTGCTGGGTGCCCTTGGCCATGCTGCTCTAATTAGAAGGGTAACTAACGAAGCAGCCTGACTCTGCTAACAGGGAGGTGGAAGGTTTAGTTCCATGCACAAATTAGCTTTGAAGTTTCCTGCAGTCCTAAAGATTTTGATGGTAATTTTCCCATTTCTGCATAGCTATGTCTGCGTTTTGCAAGACAGTTGAGCTCTAATCATTTGTCAGATAGTGCCAATCTGTTGTCAGGAGGGTAAAACCACCAGCTTAGAGAGGTTTTGATACTACTGTGCCCATTGTCTGCAGTGGGCATCTGGGAGCTGGGTCCTGGGGACTGAACATGAACATTTCAGAGCAGAAAAGGCATCAAGGCATCAGCCTGACCCAGTGAACTGCCCAGACCAAGTCTGGAAAATGCTGTAGGTGACCAAGCAGGACTATAATATCTGACCAATAATGCACTGCAGAGCTTTTCTTACCTCCCACTCTTGTTTTTCCATTTCCCTTTGCTGCACAAGGTATGCTGGTCTGTTCAAGCATTGTAAAAATGGCAGAAGGCTTTTGCTCCTTGTTTCTTCTGCAGTGTTGAAGTACAGGTTCTATTATCAAGCAATTAAAAATATGGCACCTCTGCAACCTGTGTTTTATTTATTTGTCAGACTGGGGTTATTCTTGGTGCTGTGCAGTGTCCCTCTTCCTCTGAGCTATCACCTCCTTAGCACCATGTCACAAATTTCCTTTGCTTTTCCACACTATTCTCTTGACTCCATCCCCCCTCTTGGTCTGCTTGCACATCACCTCACCCAGCAAGCCTTGCTGGAGGTCCACTTTTACAAGGCAGCAGCAGATTTTGATCCCAGTGCCCCACAATGTTCCTGCAGCTATGTCACTGGCATCACACCACACGTGCCTGTGGCTCAGGCCATGCCTTGTGTGTCCTCCCTGCCCAGCAGCTTCACTTTTACCTCCTCCAGCTCCCTGTTGTTGCTTCCCCTGGAAGCTCATACTGTCTAAATTGGGCTCCTCTTTCTGCCCATGCCTTCTCTCTCTGCACAATGAGAAAGTCTCTTTCTAGATCTCTGGTCCTAACCTGCACATCTCCAGACCACATACAGACAAGCTGTTTCCTTGCCTTGCAATGCCTCTTCCTCATCCCTCCTCTGCTGCTCTCCTTTCTGCTCCTGCAGCAGGAAAGTGTCTCCTGGCCCCTCCTTGTAGCTGTAGCCCTGTTTGTCAGCTGCACATCTTCCTGCTTCACAGTCCAGTGTGTTTTCAGACCATAAAAAAATTCACACAAACTCACAGTTCCTCCTTCTAGAGCCCTAACTGAACTTGAACCAGCTGCTGTCACAGCTCAGGCCTCATTTGTTAGCCAGTTCCTTGTCCAATTGATTATTTCCTTGCTGTTCCAACAGCTGTATTGAAACCCATGTAAATCATCTCTCCTATCTCACTCGTGTTCTCTCTCTCTGTCCTTTTCTCAGAGATATGAATCAAGCATTAATATTGATCAGCATTTAATGCCAGACACAAAGGAAAACCTGCTTTCATGTAATACAAAATATTAATAAAACATTAATGAGGGCAAAGGAGAAGGCTGCAAACATGCTGGTCAGCTCGTGTCTTCCCTCCTGCTCTCACAGGCTGTTAAGATGTGCCTGTGGTCTGGGCTTTCAGCACTGAAAATTAGATTTCCAAGTCCAGATTTGGAAAAATCAAGGGATTTATCCCTCAAAAGGACTGAGAGACCTTAGGTGCTTTTATCTGCTGTATACACAGAACGGTCCCTCCAGTGTTAGTGCTCTGAATTGGAACATCCATCATCTCATCAGGGCTGGATGTGTTAATCACTCCCAAATGGCCTGCCTCATTTAGCTGGACGTTTACTCCTGCTCTGCTGAGTGTTCCCCATGAAGTACAGCCATATTTCTAATGGTGTGGACTGGTGCTCAGAAATTCAAAGGGACTTTGACAGGTGAGTCCCTGTTTTGGTTTTGGACAGGCTTGGGCTTGCTGGAGGTTGCTCATCAGGAACCTCTGGGGTGTCACTCAACTGCTGAAGGAGCCTTGTCCTCATCCTCCTATTAGCTTGAGACTGTGGTGAGGAGGAAAATAATCAATTCAGGTGTAAAGACCAGAAGGAGAAAGTTAAATGCAGTTAAATCTGGTTGGATTTGGAAATCAGGAAGCCAAGGTCATCTGTGGAACTGTCCTTTGATCTGATTTATAGCCATGGCAGAGAGCTCCCATCTGAGCTGCAGGATGACAGGGTCTCACTCTCTGCTGTGTAAAGGTAATTAGGGACAGGGCTAAGAGAAAATGGAAAGGTAGGAAAAAATGAAAAATAGAAGAGCAATATAGGATGAGAAGAACAGATGGCTCAAAGAGAGGATGAAGAACAAAAAGTTAATAAAAATTGCATCTATAAAGGCAAACGACCTGAGGTCACTGTTGTGAGATGAGATTGTCCAGTGTAGGTTGTGCAGCAGGTCCCCAAGGTGGCTCCAGCTGCTTTGGGTGTACCAAGGCATCACCAAATGTGCTTTTGGTGTGCTGGGTTTGATGCTCTCCTGGGTTACACCTGACTTTGATGTGGTTTATACAGGCAAAGAAGCTGTTCTCTGAAGCAATTGTCAACTAATAGCAGGATGTAAGAAAAATAAGGCTAAAAAGATTATGAGAGCCACCTAATCTGGAGATCTATCATTACACTTCAAACATCAGATCTTGTCAGAAGAAAAAAAAAAGCCACCTTTAGCCCAGGTTGGTTTTTATCATGAACTTTGAAGATGCTTCAGTGTTTACCAGTATCTGCTCATTGTTTGATCTTCAAGTTAAGTGTAGCCCTTGTTAGATTTATGAGCTGCTGATAGAAAGAGAAGCAGAGTTATATTTCTACCACACTACAGAGTAACTGGAGATGCTGCAGTCTTCTAAATCATTGCAGCTTATTAGGAAAACTTTTGTTTTCACTGCTGCTAGATGACAGCTCGTTTTAATTTTGCTTCCTGAGGATCCTCTCCATCAATGACCTGCAGTCTGGGTAAGTGGGAATATAAAGCAATTGACATGAAATCAATATTAATTCAGGAGCGTGTTGGGTTTTTTCCTCCTTTTGTAACAGATACTTATCAGAGTGTTGCAACCTGGCAGGCTGAAGCTGTTGAGCTTCCAAATGTAAGACCCTGAGGCTTTCAGAGGGATGCTCCTGAATGAGCACTGGCCGTGTCCTTTGGGCCATGGTTGTGTTGTGTACTCCACTAACTACAAACTGAGATTAAATGTCAGGTTTGTGCTCTTGCTTCTTCTCAAAACCAGTCACTGCAGTTATTTCCAAGACTTAGAGAAAGTGGTTTAAACTTTGCAGTTGTTATGCTGGGAAATCTGTTGAGCAGCTGCTTGGTCTGGTCAGTGTTTGAGTAGTGTGGGTCTGGTCTGGTTTTATTTTGTTTCATTTTGGGTGGAAGTAAAGGTGAAAAAAAGAATTTGTTTTGTTTGTTGCTGTTTTTTAAATAGGTTTAAAGAAGAATTTCTCACTTGTGAACCTAGGATCAGGACTAGACTTTCCAAACATCATAGAATAGATATTAGAGCAAACTGTAAAGGAAGACCAAGCAGATGTTGTTGGGATTTTATTGAGGTTTCTCCCCACATGTAAGAGGTGAAGCAGAAGGAATCCCAGGGATGTAGGAGAGAAAAGCTGCTGCCTGTGGCTCAGTCTGGCACCAGAGTCACTGTAAAGTGCCATATATATTGGTTATTCTGAAGGCTCAGTTAGGAACAATTTCCTATTTAAAGATAAGAATATGGTATTAAATGTAGATTTGAAGCAGGTAACACTGGAAGGACTCCAGGAGGAACTTGATATGCAAAGAGCAGTGATCCAAGGTGATTTTAGGGGCAATATCTCAGGAGACTGAAGGGAAAAAAGGCTGCAGTGCAGATGACAGGAGAAAATTTTCCAGCCTGTTATCAAGCACTAATCTAAACAGTCAACTTTGTCAACAGAGCTCTGAGCTCAGAAGGTTTGGGGTTTATTTCTGGCTTTGCAACTTTTTTGAGCCTCGAGGAAGTCATTTTATTGCTCTCAGCCTCAGTTTCCCATGCTTGAAAAAAAGATATTTGTGCTACTACATCCCTCTACAGTGTAGTTCACTCTGTATTTCATTTTAAAAGTGTAACAAAAGTTCAGCACTATTTGTTGCACCCAGAAAAAGCTTTTTGTGCTTTTTTTTTTACCCATAATGAGGAAAGAAAGGTCCATCATCCAAGGGGGCTGGCCACTGAGCAGCTCTCTTTGGTGCAAGGAGAGTGGCAAGTGAAAATGTGCTGTGCAGATCTGCCCTCCCCTGTGCTGTGGCTCTGGGAGGGATGGGGGTTCACTTGCCAGGGCTGGCACCTTTAACCAGGTGGCTATAAAAAGTGGGGAAAAGGAGGAATCATCAGCCTGAGGTGCTTGTTAAGTGTTCTTGATAGAGACTGTTTCCAATGGTCCGTGGCTTTAGTCTGCTAGGAGTAATTCTGCTCATCCTCCTGGCTGCCCAGCAGATGAACAAAATGACTGACAGCAGGAATATTCCAAAACAGGGGTTATGAAGCAAGCACTCTGATGACTGATGGCTGCTGTTCTCCCAGTGGGGTTATCACTCATGTGATTTAAGTGGACTTGGTGACATTTTTGCCCTTGAGGATTTTTCTCCTCCTTTGCAGAGCTACTTCCCTTGAAGTTTTGGAAAGAGCCAGGCAGGGAGGGACTCCCCACCACAGGGGTGTCTCCATTGGTGTCACAGGCTTCTGAAGTGACAGCAAACATCATGAGTGTCCCAAGACTTGAGCTAGTTCTCTGCTGGCTCCTAAATCAAAGCAAATATCCTGTAGAGTCCTGGGGTTGCCCTGTCTGAGAGTCCACAGCATCTTCTCACACTGCAGCAGCAGGTTTGGGTGAAGGGATGTCAGATTGACTTCCCAGAATAAGGCAATGGCAGGGCCTGGGTAGGATCTTGAGCTCTGAAATGGGTTTCCCTCAAAAACCTTGCTGGCTTTCAGGACATGCTGGCCAGGGTGGCATCTCTGGAGGTTACCTATAGGGTGGCTGATGGGAACATGCAGAAGAGTCCAGGGAGCTATTCCTGTTGTATGAGCCCAGGCAAGGGTTAAATGCATCTTCCTACATAGACATACACATCAAAGCTTATAAATAGATGAGTAAAATAAGTTCACAGAGTATCAAATGAGAAAGATGTGATGTAACAGCTTCATTATCATATTTATGTCTTCCTAATTGCACTCTGCTGAGATCATTTGCGAGCCTATGATGGATTTCCATAGAATAGGATCAAGTAGTATTTGATCTGAAGACTTTTCCAACAGGAAGCTGAAATGAAAGGTGAGATTCAGAAAAGAACATGAAAATTGTTGCCTAAATTTAATGCCCAGGGTATTTTCTCTTGGCAGAACTTCCTGCAAACGTGTGACCCATTTTCTTGAGTCAAGCTGTGTGTTTATACCACGCTGTGGGAGCAGGACCTCAACACCAAGGTTGGGGTGACCATGAAGTGTTGTGTGGCAGGGTGCAAGAGGGATGAAAATGCCTCCTGCATAGATTATAACACTGACTTCAGTCATATTAGCATCTGGTCAGGGCTCATCTCCAACCTTTGAAGCACTTCTGGCTTCTGGCTTCTGTGCTCCATGTTTGTTTTAGTCACTGGTTAGTTTGAGTGACAGCTGTCACAAAAAAAAAAGAGGAATATGTAGAATCCCTTATTTGAGGATGATTTGTTGTAGCAAACAGCCAAGGAAAAGAAGCTGCTCCTTATCACAACATGACAGAGCCTGACATGGAGCTCTGGGAAGGTTTGTTTTAAACTTCTTGTCCTGCTGCACTTCTCAGAGTCTTGCTGGGTTAAAGTGCTGCTGACAAGATTGAAGGGGTGTTAGGAAAACTGCTTTCTCCTGGGCATGAAATTATTCCAACAGTCACTAAGGCAATGTATTCCCATAATCTACTGCCACTTCGTGTGTACTGCAGAGAACTGGAGATTGCTTCAGCAAAAAAAGATAACATCTGCATTAATATACTGTGTAAAATCATCCAAAATCAACCACTTGCTTTTTTCAGCAGTCAAAGAAAGCAAATTGCTGTAATTAATGGGTGTACCATTGCTCCTGTCTGTGCCTGTTCTTATTCTGCCCATTTTACATCTGCAGACATGGAGTTCACAAAAAAAAAAGGCATCTTAAGGACTCATGATTTCAGTTGTATGCTCCTATTTTGGTTTGCACTGTGGGCTCTCACCCCAGCAGAATAAAGCAGGGCTGAGTCTCAGAGCCTTGACCATCAGTTTTAGGTGACCCTCCCTCCTTCTGGAGAAATTGGCTGGTGCAGAGGACTGTGGCTTTACAGCATCATATAGATTCACATCAGAAGTGCTCCTTGTAGACATGCAGGATAGCTGCTCTGAGAGGTCCTTGCCAAAGAGGTTTGTTTCTGGGACAGTGAGTGATGATTGAAGGAGATGAGTAGAAAAAGTTTGAGGAACCCTACTGAAGAGGTTGACTGAAGGCCTTTTTTATTCAATATTTGTCTCAATCATAGCTGCTTTAGTATGATAATTTCCAGAAAGACATGCAGAGCTTTGGGAACCATCACTCAAAGTTAGTAAATAGCCCATTGGCTGGATCAACTCCTTGCCCACTCTACCTGCAAGGTCTACCTGGGGTGGAGAAGGACTTCAGTGGCTCAACTCTGCAGGCTGCACTCCCACTGCAGCACCTCAAAGTGCTTCCAGGGGTGGCTAGCAGAGTTAAAAACACCTTGGCATAAACCCACCAAGCTTTATCCTCTCCATAAATTTGTCCAAGGCCTAGGAGTGTTTTAAGGCACATCAACCTAAAGAAGTTTTAGAGTGTGCTGGGAAAGAGCTATAGTGCTGAAATTTACAGCCAGGAACGTTCACCTGGACAATAAGAATCCTGGTGCATTGAGCTGAAAAATATGCTGCAGTGTATGGTAGGGGCTTGTTTGTAATAAAACACTAGCCTAGTCCATTTTATTGGTTTTACAGCCATTTATTGTTTTGTTTTCAGAAATACAGTATGTAAGCAAAAGCAATAAAATAGTTTAGGACGCAGTAATTGTTCAAGAGAAAGACCTATCAGAAGAGGTATCTCTTTAAAAGTATTCAGTAGGTCTCGTGTATTAGGAGACAAAATGGAGGAGATGGTTGAAGACCATCCCAAGTTCTCCACTGTCTTTAGTGGGGCTGGATGGAGAGTTTTTCACAAGGTCTTGGTGCTTTATCAGTGGGAGCCCATATGAGCCAAGAATGCAAAGGAAAAGCATAATATTTACTATTGGTTATTTATCAGGCTTTTATAAAAAGTTTCATCTTTTTAATTTTCATCTTTTTAATTAATTTAATTAATAAATTATTAAAAAGTTTCATCTTTTTAAGAGTGGAGTGAATTAGAGGACACCTCTGAGACCAGCCACAGAGAAAGCATCAATTTGGCTCACAAGTATTTCACTGAGGTGGCCAGTAGTGGTTCTCCTGCCCTTTCTTTTGGATTTTTTTCTCATAATATTAGGTATTTTTGCTTAAATTCAAGGCTAGGCTCTGCAAAACTTTATCTCCTTGCTCACCTCTTCTTATCTGGGCAGTCATGTTATCACAGTGTGTATGATAAAACAAATCCATGTGTATGTTTGTAAGATGGGGACCCTGGATTTCAGTATTTGTACAGTGAAGCTTCTTAATGGCAAATGAGCAATTAGTGCTAGCCTCATAGGATCAAGTCCAAGGAGATGCTGTTGAAAGAAAATCACCAGAGTTCTAATGATTTAGGATGAAACTGAGTTTACACTGAGAATTTTACCAGAAATCTCAAAAACTGGACAAAATAAATAGCAAAATGTTGCAGAAAAAAAACCAGTTAGAAATCAGACAGCCCTGGAATCTTTTTACTTTTCTTTGTGTTTAATTTCTGCCAGTCTCCCAGTCCTCTGCAGCAGCTCAGCACCAGGTCCTGGTGTATTTGCCAGAGCAATGTCACCACGCTGCCTTTTCCTGCTCAGCTCCTGCACACACGAGCACCAGGGGACGAAGCAGCTTTATAGCACAGTGTTCATCTTCCCAGCCCCACTGAACAACACTCTCCTCCTTTATATTTCCACGTGGGTAAGAACAAAGAACTAAACAAAAAAAAAGAACCCTGGACTTGTGAAGGTGCAGCTGATTTCCTTCTCAGAGGTACAGCCCATGATCCTGCCTTTGGATGGGCGAGTTGGGTCTATCAGCTGGAGGACTCCTTCTGCCCAAGGGAAGCCAAATTCCTTCCACACATGTCAAGCACCCTAACTTTCATCCTGACCTGAACCTGTAAGGAGGAGAGTTTGCTGCACACTGGGTTCCACCTGCAGCTTTTCAGCAGCTTGAAATGTTTGCTGTATCCTCTGTCCTATTTAGCTGCCTGTAATCGAGCAGCTCTTTCCAGCACACCCACTACAGCTTCATCCTTATACTGCAGGAACCAATTCCAGGCTATTATTGCACTGCTTAATGATCCCACTCAGGCTGTTTTGGAAGAGTAGTCCTTAGTGTCTCACCCCAGGGATTTAAATGGGCTCGTACATCAAGGCCAAGCCTTGATAATTCCTTTATTTCTGGTGGCATTTTAAATCACACGGAAACCAGGAGCTTCTTCTGAGCAGGGAAATGAGTTCCTGCCATTAGGCAGCACCTCTCACCGACCAAGAACACTCTTGAAATTTATATTCTCAACTCTGGCACTTGCTCAGGTCTAATGAATTGGATGGGGACAAACAAATCACTGCTTCAAATGTTAAATTTCTCGTCAAAGGATTCGCTTCCAACATTGTGTTTTAGTAGTAAAAGATTTTGGTGGTGTGGGGGTTGGTTTTTCTTCTTCTTTTCTGTGTTTTTACTCGGTTTACAAGCTGATGATAGCAATTCCATGTTGCTATTTCAGACTGTATCTCTGAGAGCTACCCCACCAAATCCACACTGCAGTATCCTCGTCCCTATGTGCCCATATACTCTGGTTTCTTCCTTCTCCCTTTAATTCACCCCAAGAGTTAAGGACTCGTGACAGTGTGGAGAAAGCAAAACACTTCAAATCTTTCACATCAAAATGAGAACTTTTTTTTTGAAGGAATAATCTGCATGAGGGCAATAATCAGTGATTCTAAGAAGTGGGCAGCATTTCAATAATCGTACCCTATTGCTTCATTCTGCAGACTTTAGTTCCCATTTTTTGAGAACTCCTTTATATCCTGCTAAGATCATCCTTGTAAAATGACAGATTTCCTGACCTTTTCCCTTTTCAAAGGATTTTCACTGCACACCCTTGTTCTACAGAATAATTGTTGGTAACACCCCTGAACTCTTGCTACTTTCTGTTGAACCTCTAGTAGTGTGAAGTTCTTTATTTCCAGGACGTGGAATTCCCTTGACCCTTGGTGAGTTCCATCAGGAATTATTGTAGACAGACTTCTTTGTAAATGTTGTTGTATAAATGAAAGTTTATCAGAGAGGCAGGAGAGGATAATACAGCTCTTTCCTTGGAGACATCTTTATGGGATTTGGAGCTTTCCTTCCATAAGGGCAGGAGGATTGTGCCTGGAGGGTGAAATTATCTTGCAAGAAAACACAGAGGTTGAAAGCAGTAGAAAGAAGAATTAATGCCCAATATTTCTTGTTCAATTAAAAAAAGAAATTAAAAAAATCATATCTAGATTTTATTTAGGATGCAGTCAAAAGCTGACAACAGTCTAAATAGGAAGCAACCACCAATTAGCAGAGGTTGGAGAATGGGGTTCAGCCTTGAGGTCCCAACTTCAGCTCTGCAGTGGTGCTGTGGGTAACTCTCTGCACAGCCCTGCTGAAGAACGCGCATGGGATCATGACATCCACCTCTAAGGACTGAACATCTTCTAAAGACTCTCAGACCACAGTCCAAACCCAGGGATGGGCAGACCTGCACAAGGAGATGCACCTAAGGGAGGGTGGGCAGATCTGGGAAGCAGCATGCACGTGTAAGGGACATGAGGAAGACCTCTCTGGGTGCTTCCTTCCCATGAGGAACTTTCTGGACCATAGACATGAATGAGAGCCTCACCATCATGCTTGGCCAACGTGGAAGATGGTGGGGCAGAGCCATGGTGGGCAGAGCAGGAGTTTCATGTGAATGGAGACTCTTCAGCTGCTGTATTGCTCTGGTAGATATCATTCCCCAGAGACCTGAACTTCACTACTGTGGTCATTTGGGCATTCAAATCTCTGAAATGAAACCATGAAACAGTTTCCTTATGAACACTGGTGCAAGTGGAGTAGCAAGTTGAATTGGTGGGGCAGAGCCACGGTGGGCAGAGCAGGAGTTTCATGTGAATGGAGACTCTTCAGCTGCTGTATTGCTCTGGTAGATATCATTCCCCAGAGACCTGAACTTCACTACTGTGGTCATTTGGGCATTCAAATCTCTGAAATGAAACCATGAAACAGTTTCCTTATGAACACTGGTGCAAGTGGAGTAGCAAGTTGAAGAGCCCAATCCTGAGTTGGTGCCCACCATTTGTGGCTCCTGTAGATGATGAGCCCTATGCTGCCATCCTGCCTCTCCCTATGAATCTTTCTCCACTGTTTATGAAGCTCTCAAAACACATCCTGCTGCCTTGTTCTGTGACCCACACTTTCTCCACTGGAGCCATGTCCTCCTGGCCAGCAAGGAGGTGGTCAGGGCTACTGTGTCCCCCCCATGGGTGTTTATCCCAGGGGCACAAGGAGATGAATAATGCACTGAGCTCATTTAGCTGGGCTTCCATTCCTGATGCTGGCTCTTGAATTCAAGTACAACTTGAGTCTTTCTTTGTATTCAAGTTGATTGAGAGGGTTTAACCATATACAATATTCAAATTGCTTTTCTGCATGAAGACATTTTCAAGAAATCAATGCACTCTTGGAGTGAAATAATTAGTACATGAACTGACTGCCCTTTAAAAACAGTAGTAATGCTCCTTACCAAGACCAATGCCCTGGGATTACATCCAGTAATGTGCTTTTTAAAAGTTGAATTCTTCATCGTTGGTATTTGAGTAGGACACAGAATTAGGCATGCTGAGCTGTATTTATTAGCAGAGAACTGATTATTATTACTGACCAATCTGCTTTTTAATGATTCAGTGAGCATGTTGGTTTTTATAGTAATGAGTCCCAGGCTCTTAATCAGGTGATCTGACAAGTGTGCAATTTGCCTGGAAAATTATGCTGGCCTGAAAGTGGTTTCGTGAAGAATAAAAAAGGGGAAAGAACCTATAAAATGTTGGCATTTAGAGGAGAAAGAGATGGGGAAAGCTGAAGGAACAACACTGCAGTTAACTTTGAGTCTATCGTGTGCAGATATTAGGCCAAAAATCCCAGCTAGTATCCAGGTTATGTTGTGCCCAGCCCAAGGCAAATCTCAGGTCTGGTTCTGCTGTTCTCCACTGGAGGTCAAAGGAGAAGGAGTGTGATGCTCTCCACGAGCAGGATGGGTGGTGCTATGCAGGACCACTGTAAAATCAGATGGCTGCAGTCCCCTGGTGCTCTGGTGGCACATTTACATTCCTTCAGTTAAAAAGGATAAGTTTAGATTCACTCTGAGTGTATTATCTCATTCTTTACCCACTCACATGCCCCTAAGGCATCTTAGTCTTTCTACCAACCTGGTCTATTTTCTGAGAGTTGCCTTCTCTTGCTTCCCACTCCTGAAAGATGCTTTCTCCCCCATCCAAGAGCCTGGCTGAGGGAATGATGATGGGTCTTGTGAGCTGCTGTTTACATTCACCACAGCCTAAGCAGTTTCTCACACTGAGGAAACGTTTGAAACTAAATAGCTGACACACATCTGGCAACAGAGACTGAATGAGGCTCCTTGGAGACTTCTCTTGACTTCAATGGCCTTTGATCAGTCAATAAAGAGTCACTGTCACCAGTGACCTTTATCAGTGTACAACCTGAAAAATGAATGCACTAGTAAAGAAAACACACCAAACCTGTATCTTTTTATTTGCCTTTATTTAGCAATCTCTTCCCTATGCTGCTCTCTGTGACTGACTAGATGGTACTGATCCAGTGGTAAATAGGCAACCAGGGCTGGGGTTCAACTTAAGAGGTATTGGGCACTTTCTATTCCAATTGACTTTATAAAGAAAGTAAATAAAATCAATTTTTAAAGGAGTGATCCCAAGGGAGCTGCTTTTAGGAAATTATACTAGTGGTTTTCACATTCTGGTGTAGCATCAGAAGTAATGTGCTGGGTTTTGTCTTGGGTTCTACACCCTCTATAGTATTTGAATAAAGAATATCAGTCTGTGGCTGACTGAAGTCAATGGAAAGGACCCCAGTGATACCAGTATGCTTTGCAGCAGCTCTAACAGCACTGGAGTCCTTAATATTGCACACAATTTAATGTGAGGCAACGTGTTGCCTGGAGGAGCCACCTTTGTTGGAATCAGCTTTCTCAGGCCTACATATCAAAGCTTAGAGTTCAAAAGAATTTTCAGTGAGGCCATTGGAAATGGTAAATAAGTAAAAATGTTGGGAATTAGAGTTACATTGGAGGAACAGGTTATACCTCTACTGTTTTCTCCTCTTCCCCAGCCAACTTGCACAATACTGGGTTAGAATTTCCAAGTTACAGGTGGGTTTTCTTTATTTGCTGTGGAAAACAGTAATCAAATATGACAGAAAATGGAAAGCAGGCATGAAAGATTTCTGCTTTCTTGTTCTTAAAGGACTAATTGGAGCAAGGGGGCAATTTCAACCCTAGTCTCATAAATACCCTTACCTTTTTTCCTCCTAGGCTTAGTATTTTGTTTTATGTTGTGCACTGATCTCATACAAAAAAGGGCGTGTGAAGTTGATAGAGAAGAAGCACCAGCAGTGAATCAATATAGGCGAGGGAAGTCCAGAACTAAAAGTGCAGTGGAGAGAAGCAATCCTGCATTATTTTATCTGCAGCACCTGAGCCCTGAGTATCATTTGGAAACACAAACCCCATCCTTTTACCTGTGTTGTTAAACTGAAAGAATTCCCTGCCTATTTGCTCTTTGTCATCAAAAGCCGTTGTCCATGATTGCACGGGGTGTTGTATTGTCTTCTGTAAAACTCTAAAATGACTGTTTAGATTGAATGCCTGAAGTGAGCACTGGGTAACTAAAAGCACATTGGATTTCCTTCCCAGACCTTGGAGACAGATGTGTCACTCAATAGCATCTTTTCTCTATATTACAATCACAAGGTGCTGTAGTGCTTTTGTTCCACGACGACGAAAATTACCTTTTCTTAACCTGTCTTGAAAGCCACTTGGTAGTGTGAAATTTGCTGGAGAGAAATTGTAAAGTTTAAGCTTTATAGTTCCACACCAGCTGGTCGCTGATGTCACCCACAGTTGACCTTCCCAACAAGTAAATAGTCCAGAAATGTTCACCATAGCCTCTACCTTCACAGACAAAACTTCTACTGCTGTTAGAGTTACTCGTTGTTTTCATTATGGCACCACTTGGGTAATTATCAAAAACTAGGCTGTGTTACACCAGGAACTACATAAATTCAGAACAGTAGATGCTCTGCTCTGACAAGCTCACAGCCTAAACAGACAAGACAGCCTTGGGCTGGGGTTGGAAGTATAACTCTGTTTTTCAATAATCTCACATCAACCTATGGATTTTTTACAAGAATGATGGAACACAGTCTTCAAATGTTATGATTCCCTGTACAACTTAATATCTTCTTAGTCTCCAAAACTCTATTTTCTTGACAAAAATAAATCAGTGAAGCAGGGAATGTTTCTACACACAAAGCCTAGCTAGCAAAAACCAACTCAGCTTCTCCTTTAAGCTTCCAAAGCTGAACCCCACACAGCCATTGGTCCTCAGCTAGATGCTGCTCCTACTGTGAAAAATACAGCTTTCTACAACAGGTTTAAATCCCACCACAAAGCACTACCACAACTGACTGGCCCTGCCATGGAACATCCCCAGTATTTGCAGTTGCAGGAGGTGTATGTAATTTTGGTTAGAGTTTACCTGACTTGACCAAGATTTCAGCAGGGACTTAGCTTGGGACTGGCCATGGAGGAATCTCAGATGATCTTACATGTGACTTGAATGCTCTTCAAGTTGCATCATTTCTGAGTATTTCACAGAATCACAGACTGGCAGAGGCTGGAAGGACCTCTGGAGATCATCTCATCCAACCCCCCTGCTCCAGCAGCTCACCCACAGCAGGGTGCCCAGGGTCACATCCAGGAGGGTTTGGGATCTCTCCAGAGCAGGAGACTCCACAGCCTCTCTGGGCAGCTGCTCCAGGCTCTGACACCCTCAGAGCAAAGAATTTTTTCCTCCTGTTGAGATGGAACCTCCTGGGCTCCAGTTTGTGCCCGTTGCCCCTTGTCCTGTCACTGGGCACCACTGACCAGAGTCTGGCCCCAGCCTCTTGACCCCCACCCTTTAGTTAGGTGTTGTTAAGATCCCCTCTGAATTGTCTCCAGGCTGCACAGCCCCAGGGCTCTCAGCCTTTCCTCAGCACAGAGATGCTCCAGCCCCTCAGCATCTTTGTAGCCTCTTGTGGACTCTCTCCAGTAGCTCCTTGTCTCTCTTGAACTGGGGAGCCCAGAACTGGACCAAATACTCCAGATGTGGCCTCACTAAGGCAGAGTAAAGTTGGGCAAGAACCTCCCTGGACCTGCTGGCCACACATTTCTTGATGCACCCCACTTATTTCTCCCCTTAATAGCTGCAAACTGACTGTAATTCTGGAAGTTTTATTCATTACAAGGAACAGCAAGAATGGGAGCAGCAAAACCAAGCACCTGTCAAAACGCTTTGCTCAGGTAACAAATGTAAATATCTTTAAGTACCACAATACTATAAAACATTTTAAAAAATGCATGTGACTTGAAGTCAGAACACTTTTAGCCTTGGGGGGGAGATTCAAAATTCATCACCGTGGAGGGTAGGCCAAATGAGCTCATGCTTTGCATTATTTATCATGAAGATCAACTATCATTCTTGCCAGTGTCACAGTTTTAGGCATAGATTGTTTTGACACGTCCTCAATGGAATAGATTTCCAGTTGTGACACGTTGGGAACCAGTAGAGAGCCTCAGCAGCAAAGGTGGCTTGTTGTTCTAGAATTGTGTTAATAACCTGGAAGTGTTGTAGTAAATTGGTAAAAATCAATAGGGACCACAAGGAGGGAAATTGGAGATCTATACAGATAGAATTATTAGTGCTGGTAAGCAGGAAGATCATGGGAATGAATGGATTTTAGCAAGATGTTTGTGTTGCTTTCACTGCAGAAGGCCTGGATGAGTGAAAACATTCTATGTGCCCTTGTTGGAGATGTCAAGAAGCTGTCTGTATATTTTTCCACGTTCCAGTTATACCTTGAAACCTTTTCTCTGTAGGTAAAGCTTTTGTCACCCAGTAAATATTCACCATACTTTGCAAACCTAACAACTTCTCCCTTTCTAAGAGCCTCTTACAGCAATGAAGAGCTGCTGATAGCCAGGGCAAGCTTTGCTTTTCTTGCCCTAACAAAAAAGGTGTTCTGCTCTCTGCACAACCTGCACACCTCAGCTTTTTGGAGAATTTACATGTTTCTGATTTCAATGATGCAACGTGGTGATTGCACTTCTGGAAATATAGGGTATAAATCAGTGAGAGTGGTTGTTCCAGACAGAACAAAATGTAGTCCTTGGATGTACACATACGTCATTCCCTGACTGGAATCAATGCTGTCTTGCTCACCTAAGGACAGGATTTGTCCCATGTACCAACTGGAGAAATGGAGATAATGAAATGATGGGACTTGAACAGAGAGAAAAAGGTGAATATCCTTTGCCATGAAAACCAAATGTGAAAAGTCCCTAATTGAAAACTGCCCCAGGTCATAATAAATAATTCAGCCCTCAATTAGATGCAGTTTCTCCTTAACGTAGACATAGCTCCTCATTTTTTTTGGAAAAAAAACCAGTCCACAGCCCCTTAGTATGTGTACATAGATGAAGATATATATATAAAGCCTTATGGTGATGATTTATTTTGATTTATGAAGATTTGCTTTTCATCCAGGAAGGGTTATCTCATTGGGTTCTTTGTACTACATGAGCTACAATAACCCAAGCAGTAAAATAAGGATTTCCAAGTGTGACTTCATTGGACTTGCTCCCCTACTCTGTACATATAGTACAGATGCAGTGCCAAGAAGAGATTTAACAAAAACAATAAAGCTGAAAGGCTGCTTGGCCAGTAGCCTTAATTCACCCTCGTTTTCTCTTCCTAGGATTGTCACTAAGAGGCAATGACTACTTAATTATTATTTCAGTTTAATAGCTGATTATTATTGCTTAATGATAGGAATACTTTTAGCTGCAGTTGGTCTGAGAAAATCACTTTGCATTTCAGGTTCCTGAATGGATAAATTTCCCAACGTTTTGCCTGGCACGTTTATTTAGGGAGAGTTGAAATCCACATTTCATAAACAGTCTGTCTGAGTCCTTTCAATTCCTATTCTTACAAACACATCAATTACTCCAGGAAAGGCAGTGAACTTTTCTCAGATAGGAGCAAAAATAATTTCAAATTTGGATGAAGATAGGCTTATTTCTTTGCTTCATTGCTTCTTCAGTTTTATTTGAAATAGAAAAATGTATATTGAATTAGGTAGTGGGAACTATGTTGGAAAGCCTTTGTCGTGCAGCAGATGCAGAGCAGTCTGAGTCAACGTGCCTTGGCTCATCCCACCTCATTTGGGGATTTAAGTGAGGTGCACAACTGAACCTCCTTTTTTTTTTGGCATTTCCCAGAATTGTCCTGTGCTGTGTGTCTCCCTCCTAGGACAGAAAAGGGCATATTCTTGTCTGAAGGCAATCATCTCCTTCCCAAGTGGTCGTGACCTAAAATGCTCATTTTCCTTTCCCACAAACCAGAAAATTCAGCTTTATGGAACAAAACTCATACATTACAGCCTGGTGTGAGGAAGCAGGTAAATTTTCCTTCTACAGACAGGCTTAGGCAATGAAATTTGGGAGCTCTTCCACAGAGGAGTTCTAATGCTAATAGATTTGCTTTTGGTTTATTTCTTTACCCCCCCACAGCTTCCCTCAGCCCCAGACAGGCAGCTTTGACTTCCACCAGTCCGTGGTGTCTCTGGGACTGCCAATGGACTTGTTAAATTGTGATCATAATTTTTAGGCTGTTGGCCACAGGTTTGGTATGAAATGAAGTAACTCTCTCCACCTGAGCTGTCAGACAGGAATTACTTTCAGCCACAATCAATCTAAATTTCAACTGGAGGCTTCAAGGTGAAGGCTGTGAACTTTGTTACCTGTTAAAGACCCATGAAGCCACCCAAGCTTTTTCATTTTTAGCTAGAACAGTATTTCTAGACTCCTGTGCTACAGAAAATATTGTTTCTACACCAAACCTCCATAGCATTACATGCAAAAAATCCTCTATTTCAGGAAACTACCATCATCAAAGTTGAGAGTTAATTTCTTCAGGCCAAATCCTGCTCTCCCCTCCTTCTCCTGTTTAAAGCAATAAATGCTTTAAATAAACTCTGGGGGAAGTTTCTGGTCCCATGGTAGTAAAATAAAATTGTAAAAAAAAAAGTGATCCAAAATTATGTATTTATAACATTTCATTAGGCTTAAAATTACCTCTGTTCTTCCCAGGAGAACGTTTAGGGTTTCTCAAGCAAACAGCAGTTTTGTCACGCTCTTTATAACATTTTCCCCCTTAAACCATCCGAGTATGGAGCCCATGATCTGAAACTCTGTGAACTTTAAAGACTTCTTGTGGAAGGAGCTTGAATGAGGGACACTGAGCATCCACGAGTGCTCTGTGGTTACACACAGGAGAATCTACCCTGCGGATTGCGTTGGAATATTTCTCTTCAATGTCTTTTGCTTACACTTCATTTTCAATCAAGCATGTTGAATGCAACCCAAAACAAGACCTTTACCTAATGCTGAGTTTAATGACCCTTTTAATACCAGCAGAGCTGGCTGCCTTCTCTCCCTCTGCTCTTCCTTTGTAGCTTTGGAGCGTTAAACGTCTTATAAAAATGACTTTTTGGTACGGTCCACAAATTAAGCAAAAGGCTCACAGAAGCTGTATACCCAGCCAGCATGAAATCAAAATCTAATCAAGGCAGATTATGTTAGATTAGCTAAGCAAGTAAACAATTAGCCAAGTTAATGTTACCTACCCTGTCCTTCAGCACGGAGCAGTGAAGGAATTTGGCTGCCCAGACACGTGTAGCTCCAGCTCATGGTGGTGACGTTGCAGCTTGGTGGATGGATTTTTCAATCTAGCAACACCCATTGGCCTGTTGTGTTCATTCTTGTTGGGAGTCATCTACAAAACTGAAGGAAATGTTGGTAGCTGCTTGGGAATGGATTGTGGATTTTGCTGTGAACCCGTGATGCAGACTAAATTATGCTTAGGGTTGAGTCACAGCCTCTCACCAGGATGGGATGATGCAGGATTTTGATGCTCCTTGCTCCTGGTAGTGCCAAGGAACTATCTGAAGTTCCCTCTAGACCACCATTCCATTGTCTCAGGGTATCTGGCAGGCTCAGGGAGGCAAAGCTGCTTTAAATTATTATTAAAGGTCAAATAGGAAAACTACACAAGTGATTTGGTTTGGTTTTAGTTAAATTCTTGAGGGTTTAATTATTATTTTCACTGATGGAGGCATGCAAGTGTCTGATTCCTCCCTCTGAATTCCTCACACTGCTCAGATTGACTTTTTGCTCATTAAGGTCAGAGTGAAAATGAAATTAGCAGCTGGAATTCTGGGATAAAAAAAAAAAACAACAAAACCTTGTTCCATCACTCTGCCCTTTGCTTCAGGTCTCATAAAACTCATTGCTCAACTTGTACAGCCTGATGGGCTTTGACACCTATGTTGTGTATGCCCAGGTCTTTCCAATATTGCTTTTCATGATTGATTTACTCTGCCTTGTTTTCAGTTCTCTTTGAATTAACACAAGCACACCAGCAAAATTAACTTAGCAATATTAGACCATTTTCAGGGCATCTATTTGCTCACATCACTGTTACCAAGCTACAGAGAAACTGTGAGTCTGGCTTAAACGTCCTCTCAGTAATGTCAACATTAAATGGAGTCTATTTGCATGGTTAATTCCCTAAAAACAAACAGAATCCATCTTTAGCTGCTGTTTTTACAGGATTGTTGGTGAAATGGAATTCACCCAGTGGTCATATCTATAATATTATCTCTATCTCCTATCACCCACACAAACTGTTTCAACTTTCTTCATTCCATGTAAATCTTGCCAACGTGATGAACCCACCTAAATTTCAGTTGTCTCCATCACTCAAACTTTCACATCACCTCAATTTTTTTTCATGTTGTTATATGCTTTGCAAAGGATTACATCCAATCTTAAACAATTTTATAGCCACCAAAATTTTGTGATTACGTGATGTGTTTAATTCTAGTCAGTGATTTCCATCCCAGGGCAGCTGATCACACTTTTTCAGTGGGGTGTAGGAGAAATCACAGAGCTTTTAAGATGTTTGTCCTAGGAGCTGGAGTTGTGGCTTGGTTAAACCTGCCCCAACAACTTTTTCTGATCCCATAAGTTGCAGAAAACATGGTTTTTTTTACTATTAAACTGAAGTTAATTAGATTGTGACTGCTTAAGACAAGCTGCCATCAGCCATTTCTTGGTTTGGGTCTTCCCAGAGCTTCCAAAAGGAGAATTTGTTCAGATTTGGGTTTTTTTCTGGTGTTGGGGGCAGGTGATGGGTGATCTTTGCACTGCAGGTGGGCAGAACCTTCACTCTCCTAGTATTCCCATAGAACAAGATGATCCTCTGCCCTCTGTATTTATGGGGGTATGTTTCCACTTTATCAAATTAATTATATTTCTTTTTTGATCTTCAAAGGCTTTGCTGAATCATTTTTGGTTCCCTTTTTTTGGCAAGGAAACTTATTAGCAGTTCTAAGAAATAAATTGCAAACGTTTTGTTACCTGAGGGCAGAACCTGCTGGTGTTTAGGTGTTTCCAGATGGCAAACGTATGAGAGATTGGGAAAAATAAACCAACACCAACATCTACAGAAGATGTTTTGGTTTAATCATAGACAAAAAGGAGAAATTTGTACAGACATTCTTAATAGATCAGATACTAGCTGTGATTTGTAAGGATAGTTTCTTCACATTGAAATGAAGGAATTTGTGGGCTGGATGTGTTAAAAAAAAAAAGATAAATCAATGAATTTAAAGCATTGTGAAAGTTTCCAGAAATTTCTGATGTTTTATTAGGTTATCACCAAGTTGATACTGTGGCAAGTGCACCCTCCCAATAACACTGACTAAAGGGGCAGAACAAGGCATGGGATTCCCACGTGGAGCTGGAAAAGCCATGAGGAAGAGGAGGAGGAGGAGAGATGGGTGTTCTCAGGGCTCAGCACCTGCTGTGTTTTACTCCTCCTGCCTCTGTGCCACGTTGGAGGGTGATGGCTGAACCCCTCCAGGCTCCTTTTCAGTGGAAACATCAGTAGGTGCCAGTTTGTGGGCAGGGGGAGTAGTGGCAGTGAGGAGCCTTCATGAGCCATATCAGTGACACACTGAGACCTTCTCTTCACAGCCCAGGGGAAGGACCATGGGTACACCCAGGGCTGCACAAGGATGCTGGTTTTTCCTTCACTTTGCAGCTCACACACCTAATGTGCTGTTCCAGAACAACAGTGCTGAGTTTCCAGTCTATGGGCTCTTCTTCCATATTCTATAAATTGCTTCCAGACTTTTTCTAAGGGATATTTTGTTGAAAACAATAACATTTCCAAAGCTCCCTACCCTCTCCCCCTTTAGATGGAGCTAGCCCTGGAGCACCTCAGCCCCATCCCACACAGCACCTGCAGCTCCTGGGATGCTTGTCAACCCCTCTCCAGCCCATCACACACGTGGTGCCTTTGTCCCTAATTCTGCTGTCTTTACTCCTCTGTGAGATCTTGCTGGGTGAACAGTCTGAAATATGGGCCTCATCCCAAGGTAATGTACTATTCCTCTTAGATTTCACTTTAGCTGATCCCTACAGTATGAATTTTTTTAGCAGGACAGTCTAACTTGTCTGTGAGGTCTTGATGACAGGGTCCATAAGGGAAATGGAAACTTCTCAAACTTGAGATTGAAATGCAGACCCACGAGGGTGTGTTGTGGTCATAGCTACCGTGCAGGGAGGACCAAATCCCCTCAAGCACCAGTGGCTTTTGCTCCCAAGAAAGGAAAATCCATCATCTGGACACTTAGATTCACCATCCAGCTCCCCACAGACCTCCTGCAGGTGCTGTGTCCAGGTCCTGGCTGCAGTAGAGATGCAGGGACCCCGAAACAGGAATGGATCTGTAACACTCAAGAAAATATGGATTTTTTTTTTCCCCTTTGGCTGTTGCCAAGTGTACAGCTGGAGCCTTGCCAAGCAGATCCTTGTGGCAACATGGATTTCCATTTATCTCACTGCTTGACACCATCTGGGGATCGTTGCAACTGATTGTTATGTTAGTGATAGCAAGAGTGTTTATTCTGTCACCTAGGTCTCTGGATGCCAAAATGGCACAAATAACCTGAGGAACAACAAAGCAAAATGTTACATGCTGCAGCCCAATGCTGGAATGATTCTAAGGCAAAAAAAAGCCTAAACAGGAAAGCAATATTAGAATCATAGAATTGTTTTGATTGGAAAAGACCTTTAAGATCATTGAATCCAACCATTAACCCAGCACTGCCAACCACAACAAGAAACCATGTCCCTCATCTATGCCTCTTAAACCCCTCCAGGCACGGTGACCCCACCACTGCCCTGGGCAGCCTGGTCCACTTCTGAACAACCCTTTCAGTGAAGTGACTCCTGCTTGGATTGATACAAGTTTTATTTGCTTCATAAATAAGACTGATTCATATAAAAGGATTAAATTTTATCAAGTAATAGTCACAGGCTGGTTACCTGGAAGCCTGAATTGACTCGAGCATGAAGTACTGGTGCCTCTCAAGTTTGAATTTAAAAGAAAGCATCTTTGAACAACTAAACTTGTAAGGAAATTGTACCAAGGGTCATTAAGGAAATTTTTTATTCCCAGTACTTTCTTAAAAATAAAAAAACGTTCAAGAATTTTGCCATGTCTTCTAACTTTAAAGCTTTAGATTGTTTAAGTGCTTTGATAATGTGAAGAACTCTCCATTAGAAAAAGAGACCAGAGAAAATCAATTTCTTGGTTGTTGCCCAAGATTTCCTTTAAACACACACTTTATTATTTCACTCTAGGCAAGGAATCCAGATTATGAGACTAGTTCAAATCAAATTTGCTGATGCAAATGAAGAGAACAGCTCCTAGGCTCGAGGGAAGTGGGATTGGGGTGAATTGATGTCGCCTTGGCAAGGACACACTTTTTGAGACTTGGACATTTTCAGTGATATTCTATTGATTTGTAATTCTTTTTTCCATGTTTCTGCACTTCTGCAGCCTGATCCTGGTCTTATGGCCTCGATTTGTTTTGATTTATGGAGTTGTTGAGGTGGAATGCTGAAGTACTCCAGATTAACTGGGTTTGTGTATACCTGTGGATTAATGGACAGAATAACCACCCCCTGAGACTGACAGATGCTTCCTTTCTCCATGGCACTCTTATGATGTTTTCTGACACATATTATGGACCAAAAAGAAGAAGATTAGCTTCTGATCTAGAGCAGATGCTTTTTGCCTCCTCAGAGTCAGAGAACTTCTGCCAGCGGGTTGTCCTGACCCATCCAAACTCCAGCAAGTAATTGTGAAAGTTTGTGCACTCTGATTCACTTCAAACAATGTGTTGTGCAGTGACAGTCCAGGACAAAAGCCTATCAATAATCAAGGGGCTGCAGTTAAAACAAATATAATGGCTCTTGATATAAAATTGGATCTCCGGGTCTTCACTCATCCACTTCAAAACCAGTTCAAAGCTATCCGAGGTAATAAAAGACCTTGCTAAAATAAAAGACCTATCCAAGCTAATAAAAAACTTGACAGAGTTACTGTGTGCCATTTTCCAGGGAGCTGTAACTACTGCCTGATAGCCAGTTCATTGAGAACTAAGTACAGAGCCAAAACACTGACGAAGCTTTGGAAGGAAAATGAATCATGGCTGGATCAGATACAGACACAAAAGTGCTGTGGTAGAGGTTAAAACCATTCCAGGAGCTGAATGCCTTTGCTGCATAGAAAAGGATGTTACAATGAGTTTCATTTAAAGGCTGAATTCATTTGCCACGGGAACAATGAGGTTTTGCTTTTTTAATCAAAATGCAGACAAGTAATTTCTTAGGCTAGCAAAGCTCTGAGTTATGCTAGGGAAGATACAAAGTGAGTAAACAGTCTTTTCTGTAATACAGCTATAAAATATTATAATATACATATACATGAAATAAAGGAGTGATTGAACTTGTCATTTAATTGTATTATCAGATTTGTAGCTTGTGAAAATGTCAGGGAAAATAACACAGTATGTAGGATGGGTCAATTTATTAATTGTGGATAATTTTTAAGCTGGCTCCAGTCAGTGCTATTGTATTTCTTATTTATAAATCCTCCCCAAGTTGCTTGGATAAATAATTTTCAGCCAGCAGGTTAGGTTTTTTTTTATAGTTTTCCCATTTTGATTGCTTCCTAGATCCTGCCAGGATCAGTGACTGGTCTCCAAGGTCACAGAGCATCATTTCTGCCTAGAGGGCTGTAACTTTTCCAGTGGGAGAGTCACATTTAGCTCCTGGCCAGTTTGAGCTTTTTGATGGTCACTCTAAATATTTGTAACCTCCAGAGTAACAGGAGAAAAAGGTTCATTTCTTTGTGCCTATCTTTGTAATCCTTGCCCCCTTTCCTTTTCTCCAGACAGCTCTATTACAACCACATTCACTCACTTCTTAAAGTTGAATCACAGAAAAACTCCAGTTAGACCAGTCCAGCTGGGGGGCAAATGTTGGTCTAGTTTTTCATTTTCTCTCCAACAAAAAATGGGAATTTTATCTCAATAAAGGATTTAGGACTCAAATCTCTCAACTAACAAAGGAAACATGACCATTAGAGGTGGAAACGATCTCTCAACACGTGGGAGAGGATCTGGTCACCTGAGATGTGGAGATGATGGAATGCTGCTGGTGCAGGGGCTGCACATTCTCTCCAGTGGGATTTCAAAGCTACAGTCAAGGTGGGCTTCAGAGCAGGGAAATTTTGGGGTTTTCAAACTATTTCCAGGCCAGCTGCACTTTTGGTAGTTTTGTCACTTCTTTAAGTGAAAATGTGAAGGGGAAACAAACTGAGGGGTGTGGGGGGTGAGTGTTGGAGAGAGGAGCAGGTGAAAAATGGGATATTTTATCTACTTCCCATGGGAATACTGCTGTAAAAATAAGTTTTTGCCCTGGTTGTAGAAGGACATTTCCTTCATTTCAAGTTTCCTCAGGTTCATTCTTTGACTCCAGCATCCCTAGAAGGGTAAAGACTTTTAAGATTGGCTGTATTTCCTTTTTATGTTGTGGCTCTTTTTAGGTTTAAAGCTCTACTTATTTGCACAGCCTTGTTTATATGTTGTTCAGGAAGCCTGGAACAAACTAGTTCCTGGTTTTCAGATTTCAGTTTGGGGTTTGAGGCAAGGAGAGAATATTTAGACGCAGATATTAGATGGTGCCCATGTGCCCCCGGGGAGAGAGGATTGCAAAAGGCCACGTGAGAGGCAAAAAAATGAAGAGAAAGGGATTAAAGTCTCCGTATTATTCATAGATGGGAATATTTTGTCTTGAATATTAGCTGTGGGTCTTGTCCCTCGAGGTCTGAACAAGCAGACAACGAGGAGATTTGAACAGGTTCCCAGGCATGAGGGAATTACACAATGCATGAAGAAGGCAAGATGAGAACAGGGACTAGAGATGTCTCTGTTCTCTATTTCTTCCTGTTTAAAATGTATCAATATTTTTAAAAATAAAAATAATTTAAAGAAAAAAAAAGAAGAAAGAATAAACTGGTATAGGGGAAGATTTTGTAACTCTGTCAAAGAAAAAAGGAGAAATAGATATATCCAGCCTACAGCTGACACTAAGTTTGTCCTTTTCTACCTGAATCTGAGCTGATAGGAATAATAATTGTTCTGCCTGCCCACGGACCCAAAAGTTGGGTGTTATTGCACAAATCCTCACATCTCCATCCTTCACCTTTTGAGGGTGTAAGGCTGTGCAAGGCACCCTCAGGAGACACCCACCGACCAGCGTGGGGTCACGTGTGGATCATCACCACTGCTTCACCCTACTGTTGGGTCAGACAAATCAAAGTATCTTCCAAATCAGCGTTGCTTTTGCTGATGAGGGAAGATCAGAAGTGAATTGAGTGTCGTGGTGCTGATGGGTCGGTGGCGCTGGGGTTACTGCACTCCCCCAAAACTCAAATTGAACTGGGTAGTGCCTGGCACACCTTGGCTTCCAGCCAGTTGAGTTCATTGGTTCTAAGCTCTCAGACGTTGACAGTTCAACTGCCAAATGGCTTTGAGAGATCCTCTGGTCTCATAAAATCCACAGGAGGAGGATGTAGCTATGGAGAGCGTGCCATTCTGTTGTGGAATTGATTTCAGAGCTCAGCATCAGCACCAGTAGTATTTAAAGCCAAGTCAAGTAACCTGAGGCTGAAGAGAGCTGTGTGTTTGGGAGTGGAAACTCTTGGAGGTGCTGGGTTCATGTGTTGGGAATATCTGCTGAGCCAACAGCAGTCACACCCAGCAGCATCACCCAACACAGAGCAGACACCAGTGCAAGTGAAGGAGCTCAGTTCAGACCTCATCAGGAGTTTCCAAAAGGATGAAAATGAAATAATAGATTTTTTTGGACATATGTTAATCTTATGTAATATCACAACTGTTCACCTTAATATCCTATGTGCCATTTTCAGCAGAATGTCTGCTTCTAGACAGAAAATAAGGCTTTCTAGATCAGTTTTCACTGTTGATTTGGAGTCTGAGCCTCTGCTTTGCTCTTTTAGTTAGAAGTCAGCAGGATACTTGTTACTTTTAGCAGCATTTGGCCAGCAAGGTGGTAGAAGCCCCATCCCTGGGCACATTCCAGGTCAGGTTGGATGGGTCTCTGAGCTCTTGTTGAACCTATCCCTGCTCACTGCAGGGGTTTTGGACTACATGACCTTTAAAAGTCTCTTCCAACCCAAACCATTCTGTGATTTCACCAGTCCCAGGCACAGTTACAAACTGGGTACAGAGCTGGTTGAGAGAAGCCCTGAAGAGAAGGACTTGGGGATGTTGATAGATGAGAAGCTCAACATGAACTGGCAGTGTGATCATGCAGCTTGGAAGGCCAACCAGATCAAGAGAGGTGATTCTCCTCCTTTACTCTGCTCTTGTGAGAACCCACCTCGAATATTGCATCCAGTTCTGGTGTCCTCACCACAAAAGGGACACAGATCTGTTGGAATGAGTCCAGAGGAGGTCACAGAGATGATCCAGGGGCTGGAGCATCTCTGCTATAAGCATGGGCTGAGGGCACTGGGATTGTTCAGCCTGGAAAAGACTCTGGAGGGAACTTATATCTGCTTTCCACTACCTGAAGGGAACCTAGAGGAAGGCTGGAGAGGGACTTGTCAC
>NW_008588144.1:32823-41211 GCF_000691845.1 Merops nubicus
TTAAACTGAAGGAGAGTAGGTTTAGACTGGATCTTAGGAAGAAGTTCTTCATTATGAGGGTGGTGAGACTCTAGATCAGATTGCCCAGAGAAGCTGTGGATGCCCCTCCCTGGAGGTGTTCAAGGCCAGGCAACCTGGTCTAGTTGAGAGGTGTCCCAGCCCGTGGCAGGGAACTTGGGTTAGATGGTCTCCAGGGTCCCTTCCAACCTCAGACTCTCTGATTTACCTCAGTATTTCACCACAGGCTGTGTGTAAAGCACCCTCTGCTTTGGGTGGTGCCTCCAGGAGGCACGTGGGACCTGCAGCATCCTCAGCATCCCCACACCACCTCTGAGCCCACACCCTGGGGGCCACGGGCAGGGTGGCTGTGACAGCACACAGCTACACACCCTCCCAGTGCACAGAACCAGGGGCTGGGCTGGGTTTTGCAGCCCTCTGCTCAGCTCTGCAGTGCTGGGGCTCTCAGTGCCTCCTTTAAAGCAGCTTCAGCAGCTCCCCATGAGGTTCTGCCACAGCTCTGGTGGCATCAGGGCACCAATGGACCCAGTGGAACCCCACACAAAACTCTGCAAAGCCAACACGTGGTCCCATTAAATGCAACAGAAATGTTGTCACTGCTTCCAGAGGGCCTGATTTATTTATTTCTCATATTTTTCCTACAGAAAATAAAAGTCACTTCTGTGACTGAGAGAGCTGCTTGAACGTGTCAAAGCTCTGACCCAAAGGTTTGGTGGGTAGGAGCAATTTCGTGGCTGCCTCGTGTGACTTTCACAGATTTTTTTATGCTATCTTCCAGGTCACCATCTATTATTTTTCAGAATGGAAAATTCAAAGATCTGAAAGCACCTAATAGATGGAGAGAGACAATGCCTTATAAAAATGTTATTGCTATTGACTTTGTGGAAGATTTGATTACCATGAATTGGCAGGGAAATGATTTAATACTAAACATTGACGACTGTAATATCCAAGAGTAATTCTGGACAATAAGAGACAAGAAAAAAAATGCATTTGCAGGGGAGACTGTTGCTAAAAGGATAATAGAAACTCAGAACAGTAACTACTAAGAGTGCTATCCTTCTAATAGCAACACAAAAGCAACCAACACTGTTTGGGTTGGAAGAGTTACTTTAAAAATGAGGCCAAATGAGAAAAATAAATAAGGAAAAATAATTCTATAAGCTGAAACAAATGTAAAGTTAAATTTTGACTCTTTTAAGCATTTTAGCAACAACTGTTACAAGGGAATGACCATAAATAAGGCACAACAACCAAAAATCAACACCCACACGGGGTCCCAAGACAGATTTGTTGAATCTGTTCAACACTTTGCCTTCTCAATGGTGTCTCTTGGAGCCTGAAGCATGAGAAATTTCAGCTCCTGGCTCAAACTATGGTCCCAAAAATTCTCTTACAAACCTTGCTTCAGTTCAGCTGGAGGTTGGGTTAGAGTGCAGCCAACTAGCTGTCCAGGAGAAAGTAAAAATCTTAGCAGGATTCCAGCTGGAGACTCTTTATCTTTAAAATACAGCATTATACAGCCTAACATCCTCAGGTTTTATGAGCTGTTCTTGAGGGGTGCTTAGCTGGCAAGTGCAGCATCTGCCACCAGCTCCTCACAGCTTTACCAGCCTGAGTGAAAACCTCCCAGCCTGTGCACAAATGACACCTCACGGGGCTCAAGGGCTGCTGGGGGTGCTGGGATTCCCTGTTCCCAGGCTGCTGGTTCCTCCAGAAACCAGGCGTGCAGGATGCGACCCTCTTCTGAGCAAAGGGGAAGATGAGAGCTTGGTCCTGGTGATGAGCAGTGGCCCCTGTGCCCTCCAGGACCAGCCTTTTCTGAGGTAAAAAACCTTTTTTGCCCTCTTCTAGCTCACTATGGCCAAGGGTAAAGGAGGGGTTCTCATTGTGGTTCAGAGACAAGTCTTCATGTGTGTCATAGCACCATTAAGGCTGGAAAGGACCTCTAAGACCATCAACTCCAACCATCACCCAACACCACCATGACCACTAAACCATGTCCTCGAGTGCTACACCTACACATTTTCTGAACCCTTCCAGGGATGGTGGCTCCACCCCCTCCCTGGGCAGCCTGGGTCAATCCCTCACCACTCTGCCAGGAAAAAAATCCTGGAGGTACAAACCTTGCATTGGAGCCTGCTCGTGCAGAGGCCACTGATATTCATCTACCATGAGGGGACAACTCCAGCCTAAGTGGTCTCCACTGTGTATAAAACAGTCCCCCTGACATTTGCCTCTTCTCTTAGTGATAAAACATATTTATTTGTGAAGTAGATCTTACTCTATCTCGGAAAAGTGGTTTTAGTTTTTCACAGCAGCATTTATAATGATGGAAAGTGTAGCCTGGAGAGGACATCTTTCTGTAGCAATGAACAACAACAAAAAAAGAGAATAACTTTTCAGCATTACCGTATATCAATAGCCAATTATTTTTGTATGGATGGGTTCTGGCTGGCTGCTAATGGACTGACAACGAGATAAGTCTTCCAGGAGAGAAACCATCATTTTAAAGATGGAGTAGCTGGCCTTTTAATTTTAAGGTATTACCAAAATCACACCTTTCACCTTTAAAAATTGTAAATGATCACAGTTTGGTTCTAAATCATTTAATTGCTGTTTGAACTGAGCCCGGCTCGTGCTTTGCAGGGGGTTTGTTCTTTCTTAGCACTGATGGTGTCATTTGCATTTCTTAATTTCTCTCAAAGAACAACGTCCTCCTTGCTTGTACTCTCCCTCCCTGCCTTGCTGGCCATCTGTCTGCAGAGGCAATTTAAGGAGTCTGCAGCCAGTTCACCCTTGCTCATATGTATTTCTTGAACTCAATACAGAGTGTAGACACACACAGGCACGAAGTAAAACCTATTAAGCAACGAGAGAAAACTGGAAGATGCTTCAGAAAACTTTTTCAGATGAGGCAGGCTCACATTTCGTGGTGATTTTTATTCTGCCTTGGTGCATATTCATTCATCTTCCCCTGTTTCATTCATCTTCCCCTGTTTCATTCATCTTCCCCTGTTTCAGTCATCTGCCTCTTTCTCTCTGGCACAAGGAGACTTGACAGTGTGGATTAGGAGCCCTGTGTCTGACCAACTGCCTACTTGTCTGCTGTACAGCTCTGCTCAAGCTCCTCACTTCACACATCCCTTGGAAAACAAGCTTGAGAGAAAGATCACCATATGGTCTGGAATGTGCACCAAGACTTTCCTATCACTCAGCTGTACAGAGGGGTAGCTAAAAGGCTTGGGAAACAATCTAAACACATTATTATTATTATTATTATTATTATTATTATACTTGACCTCGTTGCCCAGGGAAGTTGTGGATGCTCCATCACAGGATGCGTTCAAGACCAGGGGATGAGCCTTTGATCAACTTGCTCTAGTGGGAGATGTCCCTGCCCGTGGCAGGGAGGTTGAAACTGGATGATCTTTAAGGTCTCTTCCAACCCAAACTGTTCTACTATTCTAGCCACAAAGTTGCCACATGAATTTTAATTCAGGTATCTGGGGCTATTTATTTGAACCCTCTCCATGTTCCCTCCACAGCTGCTGACAACGCCTAAGAAATAAGAAATGTGCCTTGAATTCCTGTGACATTTTATATTCCAAACTTTGCCCAGGGGCTGATGGTTCCTTCCTCAAAGTGACATATTGATTGTGGGTCCACGTAGGGCAAGTATGATTGTGTTCAGTATTTTGAGCTCATCATCTGTTATCCCATTCTCATTGTCATCCGAAGCCCAGACACTCTCAAATTGGAAGCAGTAGTGTAGAAAATTACCAACAAATCAAAAAAGACTACAGCTGTGAAATGAATCAAACCACTGTTTCTACGTTTAGTATTTCCTTTGGTATAAAACATCTTTTACAATTTCTTTCTTTTATCATTTTGGGCTTCCAGCTCCTAAGGCAGGGACAAAGCAACCCAGCATCCAGAGTTTGTGGGCACTTATTAAACAGAGTAATCACTTACTAAAACATGAAGACAGAGAAGGATGGGTCACCAAGAGCTCCCCAGAGCTGGGCATCGACCCATTTTCACCCCCCAAAGGATGTGCCAGTGCTGTAGAGGCTCATCCACAGACATCCCAGCTGGTTATGACATGGGAAAACAGCATCCACAAAAAAAAAACCTCCTGCATGTTTGGAGCTCTTGATTTTGTTCCTCTCTATTTGCTGCCTTTTAAATGGAGTGATGGTTTTGAAAAGTTCAAGTCTGAGCTCCATGTTAGCTTTTCAGAGTGCCCTGATGCTGTACCCTGAGAGCAGCCTTTAAATCTGTGTGTGTTTGTATGAAGATGACCACATTAAATTTAAGCAGAAATAAATGGTGATTTAACTGGCACAGATACACAAGTCTGACATAATCTCTAAAGCTTTGAGGCTGCTATTAAATTTGTTCCTCCTTATTAATTTGTGACCAAGAGGATAATGAAAAACTGGCAACACTAAAGTTGACATTAAAAACTAAGGGATATACAGTTGGCATGGATAATTTTACGTGCTGTCAGAGAGAAAAGGCTTTGCTAAATGTATGTAGGCAAAGATACACACTGTCATCTTAATAAGCAATTAAAAGATGGACTCCTAATAATTGAATCATGACTCTTGTCACATTTGTATTTGTTTAATGTCTCTAGTTGTGTTTGAATCTGGTTTTGAGTTCCTATTTTAATCAGGTCTGATTTAGGCTCTTGGTTCAAATAACTAGAAGTGATGAGCATGAATCTTGTTGTCCTATTAACTCCTCAGCTTCTTGTTTCCATTGAATACAATTTTCGTTTCAAAACTCATGTTTAATTACAGCATTTAGTTAGCAAGACCAGGCAAAAGCAGGGGGGAGAGGAGTGATTTGCTGTCATTCAAAGTTTGAATTTTCCAAGAGGAAATTTATCTTCCTTTTCTGAACCTCACTCAGATTTTGGAAGTTCTTCGGATGGCTCAGGTGGTTACCAGTTAATTCCTTTGCTGGTAGAAATCAGGGAGTCTTGGCTACGTGCAGTGCTCTGTGGTGGGGTGTTCTTTGAATTAAAAGAAGAAAAATTAAAAAAAGCCCAATAAAAGAAGACCATCTGTTCTTCAAAACTCTTATCTCCAGTGACACGGAGCTCTGCCCTGCCAAGCTGTTGTTTCAAACTTCTCCTCAAGTTCTGTCGTATCTCCAGTGACACGGAGCTCTGCCCTGCCAAGCTGTTGTTTCAAACTTCTCCTCAAGTTCCCAAAGTCACATCAGTCAAAGCTGACGACAGGTTGCACATTTCCAGCTCCTCTCACTCAAGTGCCCCACACCAGGACTGGCCCAGGTCTCCTTCACACTCCTCCTATTTGTCCACGTCATGTTAAATAGATCATCCCTTGCAGCATCAACGCCTCTAAACTTCCAGAGTTTTCTGGTTCTGGCATTTTTTAAGTGAGAGGAGGGGAGGATGTGTAATTCTCATTTCAGTGAACAGGTTCTTCTCTGTTTTCATGGAAAAAAAAAAAATATGCAGACTTGTTTTCCCCCTTTCTCTGCAGAAGAATTTTCCCCTCCTCAAGTCTGTCTTTAAAATCACCTATTTTTCTTTTCCTTCTAACTCCAGTCACCAATTTGGGGCCTTTCCAATTCCCAATTCAAAGGAAAACAACGATTATTTTGATTCAAACTCATCCAGCCTCTCATCCAGCCTTGAAGATGAGGAATTTATCAGTTTTTCATTGCTCTGGAGCAAGCAGGAGTTTATTTCTCCAGTTCTGTGAGAGAGCTCTTTGCTTTGCCCAGCCTCTGTGGGTGGGTGAACCAGCGTGGGGGGACAGCAGATCCCCCCTGCCCTGGCAAAGCTCCCCCAGCATCCTTTCCAAAACACCTCCTGGGATGCAGCCAGGCTTCCACGGGGCTTTTGAAAGGTCTCAGGATGGACTAAAAGTGTTTGAAAAGGAGGAAGATGGAGCTGGCCAAAGGCTGAGGGTGCAAGGAGGGGTTCCTGCCAGTTGCTCTTTTTAAATAGTATTTCCAAAAGGTTGGAAAGCATCAAAAGTTTTTGAACCATGATATCAGAGAATGGCACAGGACACAAGTGTGCAAGAGAAGACACTAAAAAATATTGATATGCCAGTGAAAGAAAGAGAAATCTGGGCATCCTGGATACCTGGGTGAGGAACATGGTCATCTTTGGCACCCAAAAACTGATGGGGGAGCAGTCAGGTGCTTCACATGAGCAGAGCTGCCTGACTGGAGTGCTGGGGTTAAACCCTCAGCCCTGAATGGGGTCTGGCATATGGATGATGTCCACAACCAGGCAAGAAAGACCCTCCTGACTGGTTTTCACCCAGGGTCTGGCCAGCCTTGGGTGGGCACTGATGAGGAGATCACCATCAGGTGCCCCCACCTTCAGCATTAACCTGGAGGTGGGGCAAAAAGGCACCTCTGTGCAGCTGGGAGGTCTGTCTGCACAGGGCACGAGCTGTGTGAGGGTTCTGGTTCTTGACTCTTCATAGGCAGTGGAGTTTCCAGGATGGCAGAATTCTGGTTCTTGACTCTTCATAGGCACTGGAGTTTCCAGGATGGCAGAACAAGACCATGAATCTCTCTGGGAAACTTCTACATCATTGGACTCCTTGCCTGGCTGGTTCCATCTCCCATGGAATGGTTCCATGAGCCAGTTTACTCTCTTCTTCACATCTTTTGCAGAGAGTGAGTGCATTGACTTGTTCCTCCCTCCACTTGCCCAGCACTTTGCCACGCTGGGCTCTTCCCCTTGGTCATGGGGTCACCCAGAAACTTCAGCTCCCACCTGGGTGTTTAAAGCTGCAGCAGATGATGGAAAATGAGGACATGTCCCTACTCCTACAGATGGGCGGTGGTGAGGAATCAACAACTGCTTCCCTACTCTGCATCCTCCAGCTTGTGTGGATATAAATAAACAGGGGCTGAGAAGATACTTCAGATGTCTACTAATGTTTATGTCCATCTTTAGGAGATACAGAGAGATTACTAAATATGTCAAGTTGACAGCACAGACATATTTTTATAGAATAAATGATGTTGGCAAGTGGCAAGACTTTTCCTCCTTCCCTTCAGGAAATAGGGAAGTTGTCTGCACTGATCTTATTTCTGATTTTTTTGGCCCCTCAGGGAAGAGGAAAAAAATCTCACTGAAGATAATGTGTTTGTCTCTGATTAGATTTCAGCTTTATTTTTTTAAACCCCCAGACCTCTTAAACTTCCAGGCCAGCAATATGCACTCATTTCTTCTTTTAGGACACTCTGCAAAGACCTCCTTCCTACTGCCCATGCACAATTCACACTGGACACTCCCTGCTTTAATTCCATTTCTCATTTCTTTTTAATCCAAACCTTAAATCAGCAATTTTAGATCATTCATTTCTTAAGGAAACCATAAAAAAAAAAGCCCCAAGACTCCCTACAAGCCTTTGTGCATGGTTTGGGTAGAATAAGCCCCATTTTTTTTTAGGAAACACTGAAAATATTTCAAAGGTGCTGCATTTAACAGGCCAGAACTAAAAGGTGTGGAAAAAGTCTGGAAAATCAACCTGTCTGATCGCTTGGTACTTCCTGCAAAGGAAATTTTAAAAGAAAATTAAAATCATTTTTAAAAGCTGACTCTCATGCCAAAGCCTCTTCTGCAACCTCGTGCCTAATTTTGTGGAGTGATTTTTTTTTTAATAAGCAGTTTTTCTTCCGGACTAGACCCCGTGTCTTTTTAAACCTCTGAACTAGGAGGTCCTGCCCTTTTCACATCGAAGCCAACGAAAAGCCTAATTTAATTCAGCAGGGGCCGGCTGTAACATTCTTTAGAGAGAGAAACCCCTCAATTGCCACGTTTTATCAGGTCTTTTTAGACCGCTCGTCTCCTGGTATTACCTGAGGGCGTTACATCCCCTTTGAGATGCGCCCAGTTTGTGCCTAACCCTCCTCGCAGCCTTTGAAACCGAACCCCTTAAATCCTCTTCGCTCCCGAGCCTTCCTCTCCAAAAGTGCCTTTCCCTCCAAAAGCATCCAGCGCTTTTTAAAAAATAAATGAAAACTGATGATATTGATTTTTTCCCCCTTTTTTTTTGTTTGTGGGAACCAGATGCGATGGCGAGGAGGATGATGAATGAATTCCAGCGCTCACCCTTCCGTAGGACCACGGATTTGGGGCCGCAGGAGCGCTTCAGACCCCAGCGTGCTGCTGTGGCTTGTCCCCGATCCCCACCGGGCTCAGCCGGGGACCCCAGGAGGGCACCCCCCGGTACCGGGCACAACACAAGGGGTCGGTGGGCTCCTTTCGCCCAGCCTGGGTCCCGCATCGCCCCGCAGCGGGCACGGAGAGGGATCAGCGGCGGCACCTCGGGGGTCGGTCTGTCCCAGGGATGCGCCAAGCCC
>NW_008588145.1:0-24713 GCF_000691845.1 Merops nubicus
TTCTCCCCAGGATCGGGCCCAAGGAGGATTTTTTCCACTGTTCCAAATGCAATTTATGCCTCAGCTTGAGTCTCCGTGGAAAGCACAAGGTAAAAATACAGCCTCTGCCTGGAGAAACTGCTGTGTTACAGTCTAGACAAGGTCGGGGAACTGGCTGATTTACCAGAGGGTGCTGAACGCTTCTTTTCAGCCAGTCACAAGTGGGGTCCCCTGGGGATCAGTGCTGGGCCCAACACTGTTTATTAATACAGAATCATGGCATGTGTTGAATGAACCTTTAAAGGCTATCTAGTCCAACCCCCTTGCACTGAGCAGGGACATCTAACTAGAGCAGGTTGCGCAGGGCCCCTCCAACCTGACCTCAGATGTCTGTAGGGATGGGGCATTGACCACCTCACTGGGCAACCTGGGCCAGGGTCTCACCACCCTCAGTGTAAAAAATGTCTTCCATCTAGTCTAAATCTCCCCTTTTTTAGTTTAAAACCATCACCCCTTGTCCTGTTGCAGCAAGGCCTGCTAAAAATCCTGTCCCCATCTTTGTGATAGGCCTGGAGGTTATAAGAATGCATCAGCTAACTCTATGTCTTTGAAAAAAAAACAACTAAACAAACCAAAACACCTTAAAAATGAAAGCTGATAGTGCCTTGGCTCCATCCAAGGCCACACAGACAAGAGGAGCATCAGGTTCTCTTTCTCTAAGTGCCCCTAACAGCAACACAGAGCACTTCTGGCTGGCTTTGCTGGCACTGAAGCTTTAGACAATAAACATCTCAGTCTCCTCTTCTTTCAGAAGGAGCTGTTGATTGTGTGTAAGTTTGAGTTCCTGTTCCAGCTGCAGTATAGGGAAAGCTGGGCTGCCTGCCTCTAGGGGAGGGAGGTCTAGGAGCCCTTTTCTTTTGTCCATTTTCCAGCTGTTTGTTTTTTCATATACTAAGCCACCCGTTAATTGTCAGAACTTCAAAATCTGAACAGTAACATTTCATACATCTTTTCTTATGGAAATATAGAAAGATACCCATCCAGTAGGATAACTTTGTTGTTTTTTTTTGCAAAGTGTATTGAAAATGTCTCCAGGCAGGACTGTCCCATATGTTTAGAGGTGAGTTGCTTCTTTTCATCTCTTGGGTTTGTGTGTAGCTCTACTTCTGACTGCATTTGAATTAATGTTCTTGTTTTCTTATTTGCCCCGAAATAGGATATTCATACGTCTCGTGTTGGAGCTCACGTTCTGCCGTGCGGTCACCTCCTCCACAGGTAGAGCATGGCAGACTGAATCTTTCTTCAGCTCCTCTCTGTCAGAAACCTAGCATGTGATGTGTCCCGCTCCATGTTTGCACTTGAACCACACAATCTTTGTCACAGGGTTGACTCTGTTCCTTTGTGTCAGGTTAGAACACCTTAGAATGGAATCAGATGTGCTTTGTCTCTGGATTTTTGCCTAAGCACCCGGTGAATTTGGTGGGAAGCTTTCTTCTCCCGTGGGGTATTTTTTCACCTCTGGTTTGGGGATGGCTGTGCGCCGCTTCCCCTTCCTTCGGTCCAAATGCGTTACCAGGCAGTAACTGCATTCTTCCTACTGAACTTCTCTGTGTTTTCTTTTCAGAACGTGTTATGAGGACATGCTGAAGGAGTAAGTAGTTCTAAATGTCTCTTCTCTTAATACTGCTGTAGTCCAAACAGACACCTTCAAGAGGCAAAGATGACAATGCCAGTCCTGTACCAAATAACTTGAAACCACCTCCTAAAGGGAAGAGGGGCTTTTAATTTCCAGTTGTGTTAGCAAGAATTTCCTGGTGTTTCTCTTTGACTGGTACGATACAAAACTTGTCATTTTGGGTGGACTTGCTTCATCTTCTGACTTAGACTTTCCCCCCCCCTTTCTGCCAGAGGTTACAGGTGCCCTTTGTGCATGCACTCGGCTTTAGACATGACGCGGTACTGGCGCCAGCTGGATGACGAGGTGGCGCAGACTCCCATGCCCACGGAGTATCAGAACATGATGGTGGAGGTAAGAGACACCTGCACCGGTGTACCTGATCTTGGAAGATCTGTCCTTTTGCATAACTGGCAGTAGAGGGCACTAGGAACCTGTCCTGGACAACCTGACTGTTGGGGAATGATGAAGAAGTGTCTGTATTCTCACACACATAGATAGACTCAGAAAAAAAAAAAAAGAAAAGCACCCTTCATCTGCACTCCAAAAAACCCCACCCAACTCAAAGCCTCAACCTTTTGGTGATGTAGTATCACACAGCAGAGAAATGACTTGGTCTTTGGAAGTATCCCACTTTCTCTGGGAATGATAGGTGCTGTCATAGCAAAAAGCAGGAACTTTGGGGTTTTTAACAGCTTGAGCTTCATGTTCCAGATGAAATGTGGTGGGGGTTCTGCAAAAATACACAGCTCTTAATTTGTGCACGATGAGCTCGCAGAGACTTAGGTTCTCTGAATGTTTCTGTATGTTACCTCAGAGCTGTGGGACCAGTTGCTGTCTGCAGGTAACGCTGAACTAAACAGCAGTGGTCATTAATGATTTAGCTGGATCTGTTCTGGTTTAGATGACCCCTCCTACCAATTCTTGGAGTCAGGATATTTGGAAAAAAATTTCTTTTAGTGCTCGTTTCAAGAACTCTCTCTAGCCTGTCTTGCACATAGTCTGGCCACTGTCACTAACTGCTGTTACTGTGCTGTTAAGTTCACTTGAGGGTTTCTGTGGTGGTTTCCCACATCAAGAGGAGCAGCCAGAGTCTGCATATCCATGACTTAGGCAAGGAGTCATATGAGAAGTAAATGCTCTGTGATTACACAGCGTGATTGGAGCAGTTACAAATGGAAAACGAGTGCTCTCTATAGAAGGAAGGTGCTTTATGCCTTGTCCCCTGATGGCAGACCAGCCCTGTGGCCATTGGAAGCCTGGCTGCAGCATCTTGCCAAGCATCCTGCTGGTGCTGAGGCCTCTCTCTCTCGTGTCTCCATGTGCAGATCCTTTGCAACGACTGCAACGCCCGCTCCACGGTGCAGTTCCATCTCCTGGGCATGAAGTGCACAAACTGTGACTCGTACAACACGGCGCAGGACGGGCGGTGCCGGCTGCCCCTGGAGGAGCAGTGACCCAGGCACGCCGCGCTGGGCTGGGCGAGGGACGCTGCTCCAGGGGAGAGACTGCCTTTAAAGAAACCCCAGCACTTGCCAGGAAAAGCTGTCATGGCCCCAGTGAAATAGTTGCAAGATTTATTTCGTGCTGGTGCCTAGAGAAATAACTTAGGAGATGCAGAGTGAGAGAGGATACACAGCTGACACAGCAGAAGATGTTTTGGGGCAGCTGGAGGTTGTGAGCACGACAGGAGGTGGAGGTGCAGCTATTCTGGGCACAGCTGCTGGGGAAAATTGGTAGCTTTGAGAGCGGCCTTTTCACATCAAGCTGACATCCACAAAGTCTCCCACGAGTACGTTTTGTTCCTTTTCAACACCGTGTTTACTCTCGGGCCTCGGCATGAGTGGCTGCGGAGGGTGAGCTTGCAGAAATCTCATCCCTCAGCTTGATTTGTTGACAGATGCCTGCAGATTTCCCCTTGAAACAGGGCCAGCCTGTGTACGTGCAATGAACGGCCCAAAAAATGCAGCTTCTCTCCCATTTCTGCCTCATTTTTGCTTCATTTGAAGGCCAAGGTGTTGTAGGGTTTTTAGCCCCATCCATAGCTTGATGTTTTGGTGGTAGAATGTGCTGAGGGAAGCAAAAACTTGTCTTGTCAGGATTGATGTGGGGCTGAGCTGGAGATGCTGCTGAAGTCGCACTCCAGCAGTGCAGGGACCAAGTTTTTGTGGCTTTTTTTTTTTGTTGTTGTTGGTTTTTTTTTTTTTTTTTAAGAGTACCTGATTTCATTGAGGGGAGAGGCTGGAGGAGTGCTTTTAAAAAAGAAAAAAAGCCAAAACACAACCCAACACACCTTCCCACCCTTCTTCATGGAATATCCTGCCCAGGGTTTGTGTCTTAGTTTGGGAGAGTTTCCGTACATGCAGATTCCAGTAATGAAATAAAATATTAAAACAACCCAGTTACTCTTCACTCTACAACTACTTTTTTTTTTTGTTGTTTAACTTGCTCTACTGCAAACCAGCAGCTTTTCTTCTTCACCTGACTGTGCCCATTTCTGTAGGGAACACCAGGATGGAGATGATCCTGTCACTGCAGCTTGCCTTTACTGGAGTATCTTTTTCTAAAGCACTTTTTCTCCCTGCTATAAATAAATGTAAAATAATGTCTCTGTTAAATAAACGGATGATGATGATGATGTCACATGTGATGTGCTCTCCTACCCATGTGCTTTCTGGAAATTCCTGGCCCAGTTTAAGTGATGATTCAGTGCTGAAGAAGGAGGGTTGGATGTCTGGATGTGTGACCTCTGGATCTCTCTGATGGAAGTTGTGGTCTGAATTTCCATATTTCTGCAGTGACTTGGCGTGGTGCAGTGGGGACCGGCCCCAGTCTGGACTCCCTGCTACTGAGGTGAGCTGGAGTGAGTCCAAGCTGTGCAGGGGCTGGACACAAGGGGCTCTCCCTGCCATCCACATCAGTTCTTGGGGAGAGATGATGGAGCCAGACTACTTTGGGGTCTCCTTACTCCTTCCCAGAGGTGTTTTGTGGACAAGCTGGAGGAGAGGCCCCGTGAAAAGTGAAACCAGAGTGGTTTGTGTCACCCCAGCAAGCTGCACCAGGAGCAGAGTAGTTCCCCAAAACCCAGTTTCTTTAGGCCCCAGGTCATGTCTCTGCTTTGCCACCCCAAACCTGCCCCCTCCCCCCACTCCAAACTATAATACAGGAGGTACAGTCAGTTGTAGCTACCTGCACTGTTTTTCTCCACCCTCTGGGGCAGTTTGGAGGAGTCCCATGGTGGGGAACCATGTGTGGGGCCAGGTGGGCTGCATCAGCTCATCCAGAGCCCATAAATGCCCTCAGAACTGCCCTGGGGAAGCAGGGCATTTGGTGAAGGAGGAGGTGAGGCTTCCTTGGCTGTGCTGGCACATATCCCTGCTTTTGGGGGTTCTAGGCAAAAGGTGGGTTTTGGAGATGGGGGGTTACAGGCTGTCCTGGGTACCAAGTGGTGGTTTCCCCCTGGGGGCTGCTGTCTTCAGAAGTCAAAAGTGCAGGAGCGTGACTTGGCCCCTTGTTATCTTCCCCATCTTGACTCAAGTGGGCTTTGGGGTTGGACATCTTGGGCAATGTCTCTCTGAGGGTATAGGGCCCAGGGAAGGGGCTGGTTTGACAATGGGACTGAGTCCCTGCTGCTACAGGCATATTCAGAGAGGTGTTGCCATGGTGCTGACATTTCTGCTTGGCTTTAAGCTCCTGTAGATGGTAAGAAGGACTCTCCTCTTGGTTGTGGATGATGCTTTTGGTTCCTCCACTGAAGCTGCCAGCAAGATTCCTTGCTGCTTTGGAGCACCCTCCAAATGTGTGCTGTCGCCTGGTGGCTTCGCTACCATCCCTGGATGGAAACCTACTCCCAGGTAAGCCCTGAGGTCCATCGAGGCTCATAGCAGTCTGGAGGAGCTGTCGTCTTGGAGCGTTGTGGCTGTGTAGGGAGACACCCAGCTCGGGCAATGGGATTGTGAAGAAGACTTTTTTAATGGATGGGAAGCAGCAGCTCTGGGCGTGCAGAGGAATTTGGGTGCCTGCTGCCAGCAGAGCACATCCTACCACCATCACCACCACTGCTGCTGCACTGGGTCTTGCTGGAGGCTACGGCTGCCCAGACCATTCCAGCACTGTGAGACTCCCAGCAACCTGGCATGGTGGCTCTGACTGCCCAGAAGCAGGACAAAGATTAGGCCCCCAAGATGGAGGTGGAATTTCTGTTCATCTTTCAGCTGTCGCTTCCAGAGCGTTCTGCTCATTATCAGCAAATAGTTTCATCTTTGTGATGTAGGTTTGGGGTTTTTTGTGTTTATCTTTTTCCTGCAAAAATACCATCGGTCCATTTAGCCAAGAAATAACATGGTGGTGCAGAGGGGAAGCCAGCTTTGGCAAACTCAGCAGCAGAGTAGCCTTTGACTGTTGTTAATTGTAAAACCGTGCTGGTCCAGGCCACAGCCGAGCCCATTTGATGCTAAATGATAAGGTGATGGGATCCCAGCTGGAAATATTCCTATGTGGGTTCCCACCACAAGAGGAGGCTAAAAGAAAACCCTTAGCTGAGCTGGGCTTTGGAAGAGCAGCTGGACTCGGCCCCCAGCTGGACTTTTTTGTATTGGCTTGGGAAGGAAAATGATCTTGGGGGTGGGATCTGGCTGATTTTGAGCTTTTGCTCTCCTGCTTTTGGTATTTACCTCTGCAAAGTGAGGGAGGCAGCTGGGGAACCCAGTGCCACCAGCTGAAACGCTGTAGTGTGGCTTTAGCTTGGCACCAAGCCCTTAACTCCCTTTGCCTGGGAAATAAATCCCACTGAGCAGCAGGAAAATGAAAGGTGATAAAGATGGGCAAGCTCTTGGGGCTGGAAGGTGCTGCATGGAGCTTTGCTGCCCTGTCCTGTGGAGATGCTGGGTATAGTCTCCTTGGGGTGGTGAGGAGAATCCTCACGTGAGCAGTGGCGTTGTGCAAAGTGGGCTTCATTCCCATGGCCCTGGTGTTCAGTCCCATCCTCCCAGGGACTGGTGCATATGGGGAGGCTGGTCCTCTGCATCCTGACCCCTCCTCCTCTGTGGAGCAGTAGGGCCTGCTCAGCCTCTGCAGGGGCAATGCTAGGTAGGCTGTGGGACAGCCAGACCCATGGTTTGTATACGGGAGAGCTGGTGCTGCCTTCCATCCATGCTGTGAGGTGGCATCAAGGGGAGGGACATGGTTTGACCTTGGGAGCTTCCCGGGGGTGGGCACCGTGCCACCCCCTCCGTCCTACCTCGTGCTGCCAGAGGTTGATGTGGCCAAGCTGCCGGGAGCGGGAAGGATGCTTGGATCAGAGTGGCACGGTGGCCCAGGGATGGAGGCCATGCGGTGGCTTGGCCACCAGGAGCTCCCACTGCTGCCTGCCACCTGCAATGGAGCCTTGCTTCTCAGCGCAGGGTACAACCAGGAGCAGATGGGATGATTGCTGCCTTCCTTGTGTGGGAAACGCCGTGTTCCCCAGGCACAAGCAGGGTCAGCAGAGCTATTCATAAAGCCAGGGCCTGCCCAAGTATGCAGACCTCAGGAGAGGGACTCCTTAAGCCAATGAGCGTGGCGACGCAGGACCGAGGGGCTCAGCAGAGCCCTCCAGCCCCCCAGGAAGGTGCAGGGTGATGGTTTGGGAGCAGTGGGGAAGGGATCCCCAACTTTGGGCTGGAAGGATAGGTTTAATGACTCTGGTTCAGCCTTCCACCCCCCGGACTCTTCTCAAGCTGGGTCTGTGCCCGGGGATGGGTGTTTGGGCGCAAGGCTGGAGCTGGAAGGATGCTGGGCTGGTACCCTAGAGCTGGCAGATGCTGAGCTGGTGGCACTGGCTGTGAAACTCAACCCTAAGCTCTGCTGAAGCAGTAGCAGCACCATGTGGTTTCCATCTGCATGCCCAGGAGGGCTCAGTGAAAGGCAGGGAGTGCTTGGCTGCTGGCCTCCACCTCTTGAGTGGCAGAAGACCCTTCCTTGAAGCTGCACAAGCTCCTCCTTGCTTGGGCATGCTTAAAAACCCCTGTCCTGCAGCAGAACAGCCCTGACTTCTCCCAGGACCGAGGCTGGTGTCTTGCCCTGCCTGGCTGCAGAGAAACCATCTGGTTCTTGTCCTTCCAAGTGGAAGGAACGCAATTAGAGAGAGGCTCGTCACGTCGGGCTATTTATAACTCGGCGGGCTAGCACAGCATCTGGCTCTCCAGCTCCAAGCAGGGCTGGCTTAGCCCAGGGGCGTGCTGGGACCTCCACGCTGGAAATGGGGTGATTTCCCTGCTTCTTCTCCTTCATGGTCCCCGTTGGGCTTGAGGGGGAAGTTTGCATGTGGGACTTTTCACTTTGCACTGTCATTAAATAATTGCTCTCTGACACCTGAACAGTTTGCTGTATCTTTTGCAAGGAGCTGGCTCCAGTCTGGGTGATGGAGGCTGGAGAAGAGCCTCAGAGGGACCCTGGGGTGCTGGGGGCCCCCCCTTTCCTTCTCTCACTCATCTCCTACAGCTTTGGAGGACTAGGAGTCCTCTTAGGGCTGATGGAGGTGCAAGTCCAGGTCCTTGTAATACAGGTGGATGGAAGAATTTTGGATGCTCTGTGTTAAAAAATAAGTTCTAAACCTGTGAAATAATTGCAAAATAACAGATTATGTGAAGACTTGTGAGAAATGGTTCAACATCTGTTTTTCTGGTTGGGCTTGCAAGTGGCTTTGTTGGCAAAACAAGAGTAAGGAATTCAACGCCTGGAGCTCCTGGCTGCTGGTAGCTGCTGGCAAGTGACAGTGCCCTTTGGGAGTGGTGGAGGTGGCAGGATGGAGGGTGGGCTCCAGCATGCCCTTGGGAGGTTGCTTACCCAAGGGTGACGTCCCACCAGAGGCTGATGGCTCTTAGTTGTGTCCCTTGACCCAGGCAGAGCTGCTGTTTGCTTGCCAAAGCTCAAACCTTCACCCTGCCCTGGGTGTGGTGGGGCAAGGGGGAGCAGAAGACTTTCCCAGCTGGGTCTTAGCTCATGTTGGGTGCCTGAGGCTGCTCTTGGCTGATAAATAAAATGCATGGATCTTTCTAGAGCATCCTGGCAGATAAACTGGATGGGCTGAAGGCCAAGCGGTTGTACTGGAAGTAGTTGTGAGCCATGAGAGTTCACATGAGAGCTGCCTCTCCATTGCTTGAGAAATGACCTTTGAACAGGAGTGGCACCTGAAGACATCTGCCATCAGCGTGTGCTAAACAGGCTTTGGAAGCAAATTTGGTGATGTTTGGTCCTCATGTTGCAAACTTTCCAGTGAGTTTTTGGTGGGAAGTCACTTCTTGGAATTTGGAGATGTAGGAACATGTGGTGCAAGGTCAGGGTGATGCCTTCAGCTCTGGTCTGGGCTGCTGGGTGCTTATTTTTTACTCCATTAATTCTACCAAGAGTCTAAGAAAATGCCCCTTGGAAACGTGTTGATGAGTTATTAGCATATGAGCAAATGAGCAAAACAAAAGCACGGTTAGGGAGCCTAGAAATGGTGGTGAAAGCAGCTTCCTGGCTCTGCAGTGGGGACAAGGCAGGAGACCTGGAGAGGAATCACATCAGGCACGGGGCTGCTGCCAGGCTCTCGGGGAATGGGATGTTCTGCACCAAGCTATGTAAACTATTTTTGCTGTATAAATAAAACATCTCTGAGATGAAAATGAGCCAAAGCCAGGGAGGGGGGAAGACTTTGGGAAAAAGGGGTGGTTGCTATTTTTGAAAGTAAAATAAGCTGGTGGCAAAGAGTTTTTCTCATCTACTTAAAAAAAAAAAGAATGTTCATTTCTACAGCCCCATTTCCAAGCTACAGGGGTGAACGTGATGTATTTATCTCTGATTTGCTGCCTGGAGTCAGTGGGTGATGTCAGGCAGGCTGGGACTGTGTCCAGAGAAATTAACCCATGGTAATGGGGTCTGGTTTAATTCCTTGGCCAAGAAAAACCCAGTGCCCTGCAGAAGAAAACACCTGATTTCTGATCTTCTTTGTGGAAAAAGAATTTATTCCCCTGGGGATTATATTATTTATAAGTGAAGGTGGTTGCTTTTCCTCTCCCTTTATTCCCTCCCTTGTCTTAGCAGCAGCATTTGAGCAAAGCAAATTTTTTTTAATAGTTTGGGGAGACTTTTTTTAATGCCTGCTCTTTGCTATTGCTGGACAATACTTTGCTGCAGCTCAGGAGTGGATGGACTCCCTGCCGGGTGACTTCTCGCTGGCAGGGGCCAGGGGGAGCCTCTTCTGTGTGGTTTCAGGGAGGGCAAGCGCAGCCACCACCATCCAATTTATTTCAAGAGAAGAAGGGTGGGAGTTTTAACTCACTTTGTGTTTTTTTCTTAGCTGAGATGGCCTAATTTGCTGCTTTTTGGCTGCCAAAAAGGTGAAAGGGAGTTCTGCTCTTCCCAAGCATACTCGGAGCCTGCGCTACCACTGTGCTTCCCACCTCGGCATCGCATTCCCAGCTCTCCCGAGCCTGGTGGGGAGACCTAGTGGCTGTCCCAGGGAAGGGGGCGAGTGGGATACAGAGCAGTCCTGCCATAAATCTCACCCCGTGTATGCTCCCACACCAACAGTCTTCCAGGCTGGCTGTGGTTTGAAGGTGCAGCGACCGTTTAGCACTTGATTCTCCTTTTCTACACCAGTTGAACTAAAAGAGGGTTTGGAACACCTCAGTCTCCACAGCTTAGCTCAGTGCCAGCAAATCCTGCACTGAAGTTTTGCTGTTGAGCCCAACCAATGCTAAAAGAAACAAGGAAAGAAAGGTTGGGCTGCTGAATAAGCTAGAAAAGACTGGCAAAGAAAAGGGAAGTGCCTAATGAGTGTGTTTCCTTTTGGGAAGCAGAGCTGGAGGAGATGTCCTTGCTTCTCCTGACCTTTTCAGGTGGCTGTTATGGTGCATTTTTTATGCTTGCTTAATGAAAATTAAGAGATGATGCATCTGTTGTGGGAAGCAATCATGCTTTGAAAAAAGCCCTGAGCTTTGATGTTCCTGGGACACTGTTTAGCAGCTGGGGTGCATGGCAGAGCCTGTTTTCCAGCAGATTAACCCAGAGCAAAGCAACGCCTGCATTTGGGGTGAGATGGCAGCTCAGGCCTTGCCTGCCTCCTCTGTTGGCATCCTATAGGGCATGGTGGATGCTTCTTGGTTGCCCCCCCCTGTAGCAGCAACTGTCAGGCTGCTTCAGGACTTCAGCAAAGAGGAATCTTTGAGGATACCCTGATGAACTTCATGCCCTCTACATGCAAGAAAAGAGTTGGTAATTAAGAGCAGGGGCATAAATTGCTGCAAAGTGTGATTCTGTGATCTCTACCTGTGCAGGGGTACTGCTGCCTTCTCCAAAACCCCTGTAGAAACTCAGTTGTGATGCTGTCTTGCCAAGGGTCTGCAGGAAGTGACCAGTCTGTAGCCTCGGGGATGATGGTGATCAGCCCTGGCAGCTTGCTGGGATGCCCCAAACCTTTGCAGCATTATTTAGTGCTAATTTATCAAGGCTGCAGGAGTTGAAGGCTTTGGTTTTCACTACCAGGGGATTTAGTCAGAGGCACAAGTTGCCAAGTGAGGGGATGTGGACTGGGATGAGCATCCCCTGCCCAGGCCAGCCCTGCCATCAGCCACCCCCTGTCTTTACACACACAAATTTGGGGCTAAAAAAAAACTTGACTATATTTTAGCAGCCATTTTTTTCAAGGATTACAAATAAAGCTGCAGAGCAAGCTCCCACACATATGAGATGGGGCACCTCTCAGCCCAGGAGTGTGGATGGTCAATACACCCTCCCACAGGCTCCCAGGCTGTGTTTAGGGGGAAAAAAAACTACAATTAAATAAGAAAAAAAATAAATTATGAGCAGAAACATATTCAGGAAAAGAAAGAGCAGTGATGGAACAGCCCCACAACAGCTCATGGTCCCTGGCAAGGCAAGGTGAAGGGTTTCACACCAGGGCAATGCAGGGAGATTGCTTCAGAGGAAGAGGAATTTGAGAGGGAAGTGATTGTCCCCCACTAAGTGACCCTTGTGAGATTGCACCTCAAATACTGTGTTGAGTTTTAGGTACCTCACTCCCAGAAGGATATTGAAGTGCTGGATTGTGTCCAAAGACAGGCAACAAAGCTGGTGAAGGGCCTGGAGCACAAGTCTTGTGAGGAGCAGCTGAGGGAAGGAACTGGGGTTGATCAGCCTGGAGAAAAGGAGGATCAAGAGAGACCACCTTGTTCTCAAGAATTCCCTGAAAGTTGGAGTGGGGTGGGGGTCAGTCTCTTCTCCCAGGGAACAAGCAATAGGACAAGAGGAAATGGCCTCAAGTTGCACAAGGGGAGGTTTAGGTTGGACATTAGGGAACAGGCTTTCCCCAGGAGGGTTGTCAAGGCCTGGCCGAGGCTGCCCAGGGCAACAGTGAAGTCCTTGGAGGGATTTAAACTAAGTAGATGTGGTGCTGAGGGACATAGTTTAGTGGTGACCTGACAGTGCTGGGTTAACAGTTGGACTCAGTGATCTTGGAGGTTTTTTCCAACCTAAACAATTCTATGAGTCTGTGAGAGCACAGGAGACCCCCACCCACATGTCCCCTCCCCAAGCCATGGGGCAGCAACCTCACAAAGGATACCATAGCACTGGCTGACCCTCCTTCCTTACCTCCCCCATCCCTTCCCCCTGGGGAATTTGGGTTCCCTTACCTACAAACCAAGCAGCTTATGTGCCCCAGGACCCAGAGGGTTTTCTACACAAAGGCCACAGTTCAGATTTATTGTGGGTGCCACACACTTGCCCACCCTCTGGTTGCCTGTCACCTGCTGGAGCTGCCATAATCCTGTCCACAGCAGTGGCTCAGTGCCCGGGCACCTCCTCAGTGGATGCACTGCTTCAGAAACACTTATAAATTAAGGATTTTTATTTTTTCCTCCTCATCCCTGCTAGGAGTCATCATAGAGAGGGTTGTTGTAGTTGCCCCAGGAACCGTAGTCGTGGTCATCCAAAAGCCTGCCGTAGGAGGAGTGCCTGTCAGGGGAGAGCAAACCACCCAACGTTACCAGTCGCTTTGGTGTTTATTAGTTATTTTACCATGGGCCGGGGTGGGGGGGAGGGGAGAAAAATACATGCAAGTCCTCACTAGGTCAAGCTTTGGGATATTGTAGCAGGAAGCACCAGGACAGCAAATAAGCCCGGGCAGGATTTTGGCCCTGTTGAACCAGTCTGGGACAAATTATGGGAATTAAACCAAGACCTTTGCTCATCTGTTGCCAGCAAAGCCTCATGACGGATGCTCAGCACTGGGCCGTGCTGCTGTTCATTGTCCAAGTCACAGCCAGACCCATGGCAGCATCTTGCCCTAGGGCTAATTACCAGTTATGATTATATGGTGAACAATCTCTCTGGCATTTGAGTGAGGCTGTTGTAAACTAAAGAAAAATCCCACTTTTGGAACATAGGTGTGGTAGAAAATGCAGCCATGCCAGGAGTAGAGCCTGCCCGTGGGCCCACTGGGCTTGGAGACAGCATCTCCCCAGGGCTTTGCCCCTGAGCATCACCTGGAAAGGGGCTGCAGCCCTGGGGGCCCCCTGCAGCTTGAGCACCCCGTCACACAGGCACCCCAAAACCAGTCTTACCTGATCTTGAGGTAGGCTGCTGCTCCGAACACCAGCACCACCACCACGATCACCGTCACAGTTATGGCCACGATGCTCCCTGTGGAGGAGCCAGCAGAGCAGGCAGTGCTCAGCACCCGAGTCCCAGCCCCACAGCACCCACCCCACCCCCCTCTCAGCGGCCTCTGGTTGAGGGGGGACATTCCCTCACTACTTCCCAAAGCTCCTGTGGAGCATGTTGGGCACCTCTATATTTTTTCAGGGCAGGTGGATTTGGGATACAACACACAGGTGGGCTTTGCTTGGGGACTATAGACTTGCTGCTGGTGCTGAGAGGAGCATCAAGGAGCATGTAGTGCTGAACCAAAGCTAGAAAATGCTCCAGATCCCTCCTTTTCTTCTGGCCTTATGAAGCACTTTAAGCTACCTAAGCTTCGAGAAGACAGGTTAAAGTTAGTCTCAGCTTAAATCTCCAGGAGGGAGAAGAAAAACTTCCGTCTTCCTGTCTCAGGCTTCCAACTTACATCTTGCACCACCCAGGCATTTGTTTCTTCTCATCCCTAAGTGTTTCAAATCAAATTTGAAACTAAGAATTTTATTAATATCTCCAGGCAACTGAGGTTTGCTATCTACAACTCATCTCCACTGGTGGAACAGATGTCATAGGCTCCCCCAGGAAAGCACAGCATCATTGAAATTCAGGGGGCTCTGCCCCTTTTATCTAAGCACCTTGAGATGGACATTATACCTATACATACATATGGAGAGCAGTGGTGCTTACCTGCACTCAAGGCCCGTGGGACCTCTTCCATGGTGACTCCAGTGGAGAGGGTGGTTTTACCAGTGGCCATGGCCTCAGCTGCAGTGGGACTTGTCACAGTCGCTGGAGGAGACGTTGGCTCCACAGCCAGGCTTGATGCCATGGCCAGTGTCCCCAGGGAAGGGATGTCCTTGGTCAGCACTGGTAGCTGGGTGGTGCTGGGGCTCATGGGGATGGGTGTTGGGGACAAGACCATCCCAGGGGATGAGTACAGGTCATTGGTGGGAAGGGAAGAGGAGGAAGAGGAGGATGCAGGTGTATTTGTGGGGCTGGGACTTGCCCCCAGATCCACCATGCCTCTTGCCAAGCTGGCAGTATTTGCTGTCCGAAGACTTGGGGCTGTCTCTATGGTTGGTGGCATCAAGCTGGGCTTGGAGCCTACAGGTGGGTTGTCTGCTGTGGGGATGGTGGCTGCGGTGATGGAGCTCACGGTGACGTAGCCAGGAGCAGGGGACAGCACTTCCATAGCGGTGGCATTGCTGCCACCCCCCTCCACAGGCCCAGAGGACACCCCATCTCCAGCAGGTCCTGTGGGTGTGGGCAGTGAGGACTGGCCAGGAGCTGGCGTGGGGACAGGCACATCCCTGGAGCCCGGCCCCACGGGGATCCCCTCCGAGGGGAAGGGAGGGCTGGCATGGGCCAGGGGGGATGCTGTGGGGTCATCACCCAGTCCTAGGAGAGAGACAGAAGTGTTACTTAGGAAACTCCTGGGGTTTGGCTGACAGCTGAAGGAACAAAGCTGGAAATAAGTTTGGGTTTTGAAGTGCTGAGCCATCTAAAATACAAGGATGGGAAACATCCCTGTGTAGCTAGAGGTGATGTTTAAACCAGATCAGTTGGCCCAGCACAGGTCAGCACTGATTTTTCCCACAGGTTGAGATCCACCCCCAAGCTCCACATGCCCCTCCATCTTCCAAGCATCTCCTGCCAGCAGGCAGCAGAGGAGCCAGCTCCTCCTCAGCAGCAGCAGCCACCGTGCAGCTGGCAATGAGAACACAAGATGCCTCTTTCTCCTCTCCCCCCCGCCCATTTCCTTGTGCATTCGTTCATTTGTCTCCATGCCTTAGGATGAAGATGAGTCACTTCTTTCCCCCATCCCCACCAGCAGCCTGCTGGGGCTTTTCCCCACCCCCCACTTCCTACTCTCCAGGGCTAAACTCAGCACTGGGCCAGCACCAGCAGCTCCCTCAGCATGGTGGGACCAGGGGAAGAGCATGCCAGCACTAAGTGGCATCAGGAGGGATTTTTCTTCCCATGAATTCACTTATTTACACCCGCAGAGCATCCCAAGCCCAGCAGTGGGAAGACAAGAACTTGCTCTGGCACAAACAAGCCACAATGAACTCATTATTCTGAGCGTGGAGGATTGAAAAAGACACTAAAATGCTGGTTTTGTGGGAACCCCAAAGCCAAACTCCCACCTCAGCTCTAGAGACAGGAGCTTGGTGCTCACCAAAGTGAGAAACATCAGCAGTGAGAGCACAGACAGCTCTCACGGTAGCTCTTTGAGCAGGAGCTGGCAGATGATACATGGCTGAGCATCGCTGGTGGGCACACTGTGCTCTCCTCCCCCTCACCAAGCCACCCCCCAAGGACATGTCAACCACCGCAGGAAAATCTGCTGTCCCTCCAAAGTCAAACTGCAATGCCACCCATACAATTGACACCCAAGGCAGCAAGAAAGGACCCAACCAGCAGGAAAGATGTGTTTTAGATGGAACAGAGCTGTTGCTGGCCCACCATGTGACTCTCATTGTGCCTAAAGCTGCACCAAGAAACAGTGGTGTGGGGAGGACTCAAATCTGGGAGCAGGAGCTGTGCAACACAGGGTTCTTCCAGCAAAACTCTTCACTGCTGAGCACCCAGGAGGGGCACAGGGCTCCCAGGACACAGCACTTCATGCTGAAGGAGTCAGGGAAACACTTAGTGCCTCCATGTAGAAGTGCTGGGATGCAGCACCAGTGAGCAGAGACTCACTAAACCAGAGTTTTGGGTGTTTCCAGCCACCAGTTGCAAACAGAAGGTTGCAGAGCTTCACTCAACCTTTACACCCCCAGAGGAGGACATCTCAGCTAAAGACCTCCAGCTCACTGCAGCTAGCACTGCGTACGTAGCACACCTTTCATGAAGGCATTTTCTATCCAGAAGCTGCAAGCATACACTTGGCCAGGGATTTAAAGCTGTTTCTGGGGCACAGCTTCTACCAGAGGCCAAGGCATTTACAAGTCTAAGTCCCAGGTATGCTTGACCCCATTCTTCTCCTGGTTCTGTAGATGCCCTTGTGACTGACACCATTTCTCAAGCAGGAGGGTCTGAAGGTGGGATGGAGGCCATGGCTGCTCTTCTCCCAGGGACAGGCACTAGGAGATGCCTCTGAGCTTTCACCCTCCCCAGGTTCTCCATCTGCTGAGGCACAAGGCAAACAGACCTTCAAAAAAGGGAGAGGAGATGGATGACAAGTAGGAGTCTGGTTCCTGGATAAGCCACCTGGCTCAGCACCCATGGTTCCCACACTCAGCCCAACCACAGCAGCAGGGAAGCACCCAGACATCCCACCTCCTCCTTCCCAGCTTTCCAAAGCACACCAGACTCCTGAAAAGCTTTTGATGGGCAATTCTGATGTAGATGTCTTGGGATGAGGAGACATCTCAGGCTTCCTGGTTAATGCCTGGGAGTCAGTGGCCCGTGAGCTGGAGCTACTGTGATAATCCTGAGCTTAAAAGCCGTTAGTTCAGATGAGTGAGCTGGTTTGCACAGCCTGGCTTCACCCACAACACCTCACCAGGACACAGCCTGCCCGCAGTGCTGGCTTCACCCAACAAAGCTGACAGATCCCCACCCATCCTGTCCCCTTCTCCTGCAGAGGCTGGTGGCTCCCTTGCTCCATTCAGGCACTGCAACACCAAATAAAATCCAATACTCCCTGCACTGCTCCATCCCTTGCACAGCTCTCCATGCTGATGTGCCACAGGCAGCAAGTGCCAGGTCCCATGCCACCACGGTGGGACCTGCAGCAATATCTGCTAAGGACCAACACTATTTGGTACATCACTTCCAGTGGCCAGAAACAAGCTGCAAGACCCTGCCTCTTTTCCACATTAATACTGAGGTTCAAGTGCCCTTTTTACTTTCACACTGGTACCCACCTTCCTTGCCCCTTCTTGACCAGGCTGGAGCATCCCCAACACATTCACTTGAGGGGACAGCGTACAAAGGAGAGAGGCTGCCAAAACTGCATCTCCTAAGAGAAAGAAGGTCCAAGTGCCATTTCTAGCAGGTACTGTTAGTCCACAGCCTCCCACATTCCAAGAGCTGAATGTGCCATCAGCCACAACCCCAGGAGAGCACAGCATGCCTGTTTTCATGGCTGAGGACAGGACATGAAAACCCTGGCTGGATTCTTGAGGAGCACTGAGCAACAGGGCCCATCAAGGGCTTAACACCACACAGCCATCCTGGGCCTTACACAAGAGGAGGCAAAGTCTGTGCCAGAGAGCAGAGGGTCTGCTTTGGAGATGCATGGGTGGAAAGCCCTATCAGCAATACAAGTTGCTACAAAGACAAGAGTGAAGAACCCAGGTACTCCAGCCCAGTTCCACCAGCCTCCTGCACCCACACTTCTGACCTCAGGTAGCTGGATGTTCTCCCCACAACACACACTGCACCAAGACCTGGTAGCACCTGAAAGCTTATGACCCCTCTGTAAACGTAGATGCTTCCAGTCTTCCTTGGACACAGGCAGATGACCACCTCTCTGCAAAGCTACCATGCTGCTTGCTTGTGCTTTGGGTCAGCAGAGCTCTCGGTATCTACTTGAGCTTCGGAGGCAAATCAATATGGACCTCAAAAAAGCTGGCAATACTGCTAGCCAGGGTGAGTCAGGAAGTTTCTGATAATATCTAACGGGTATAATTCCAGGGGGTGAGCCAAAACGGGATGCAAAAACAATCCTTGGCTGCAGGCTGAGCACTCCCAGCCAAGCAGGTCACAGGTCACAGGGACATCTCCCAGGGGAGCAAGCAGAGCCAAAGGCAGCACACTGCTCAGCTCAGCCCCTGGTTTTCCTCATCTCCCCAGCTCCTGAACAGTCACTGCCAGCCAAGCTTGGGTCTCTAGATGGATTGTGCTGCGTGTATCTCCACTAGCAAACCTTGTCTGTTCCCTCAAACTGTCACCTCCAGCAGCTGATCTGGGACCCAGCAATTGCTCTGGGGTCCAGCACTCACCCACACAGGCTTTGCCCCTTCACACCACTGGAAAAGCCCAGTCAAGATCTCTGGATCATCAGGCTGCTTCTGAACCACATTAGGATGAGGAGACAAAAAGGACCTAGCTGAGGAACCCCTTGGCAGATAGCTCCACTTGTCTTCATGCCACTGCACCCAGCTCACAGACAGCCTGTCCCTCAGGTGGGTGCTGCCTGTTGCCAAGGAGCTGGGTGGGCAGAGTGCCCAACTCGTCTGCAAGACCAGTCCTCTACCACCTCTTCTGAAAAGGAAAAGGAAAAGAAAATCCAAGGGGAGGGTTTCTTTTTCTCCAGCCCCTGGTCAGCTGGGAGTAGGAATCAGAGCATTGCACTTGAACAAGGAACAAAAAACACACACTAGAAAGCTTTTTTTAGAACCACATGACTTCAAAGGCTAAAAAAAACACATAGAGGGGCTGTCAGAGGGACCAAGGGAGGTTTGCTGTCGAAGGATACCCAGCATAGTTCAGCCCTGAGGAATGTGCACATCTAAATCACTTAAGGCAGTTGACCACCCCTCTGGAATCTGCCTCAGCACAGGTGGGGAGGGGGCCACCAGGACATGGCAACCACCTCAGAAAACAGTGGTATAACACTGCACAGCCCTAGAGGAGCTTTGAAAAGTTTTTTTTTTTAAGGTTGTCTTCCATAGGAGCACAGTAGAGCAAAGAAAGGGAAAACTCAACTCCATTTTGCTCCTGGGGAATATTAACTCTAATCATCCAGCAACCCAAGGACTGAACCATCCACCTGATGGATTATCTCCCTCTCCTATTTGCAAGTTGGCTTCTGCAAGCATGCAAAGGTGCAGGTCTCACCCCTGCAGAAGCTGAGGCTTTCCCAGTGCTCTCCTTGGGGAACAGCTGCCTGGCCACCTCTCCAGCAATGCATTTCTCAGGCACTCCAGAAGCAATTGCAGCAAGCTTTTAAGTTATTCTGCCAGCTGAAACACAGCATAAAAAACAAGAGAACATCTCCAGCTCAAGTGAATGACATCAGATAGTGCAGCCATGCCACTGCAAACAAACATCCACTGATAAGGCAAAGATGGAGCTTTTAACTAGTGTTGCTTCATGACTCATCACATCTGGTGTAACTACCAGAAGGTCTGCATGACCTCACCAACACATCACATGCTTGCTCTCAGCCTGAATGAAGTAAGGCACCTGTACCCCAGCAGCAGGGGGATGCTCCCATCAGCCAAACCCCAAGAGATAAAAAAGTTCTTATAATATCAATATTCATTTTTCTCCCTCCCAGCAGCTTGTCCTGACTGTAGTAACAAAATGAATCCAACCCCCCTTGCTGGACAAAAACAGTAACAACAGAAGAAGAAGCCACCACAAGAAGGAGGCCTGCTGGGCACTCTGTGCTCGTGCAGCAAGGCTGGGCACCGCTTTCCAGGCCAGCTCATCTGACCCCAGCAAAACCACACGATCAAGACCATACCTGAGCACCAAATTAACCTCTCAAACAAACACCCGTATAAGCCTCACCACATACCCCCTAGACCTATCTAGGGCAGGCAAAGAATGGTCATGCAGCCCCACCCTCCGCTCAAGACCTTAAGGCACAGAAAACAATTAAAAGCAGCCCCAAAACATGAACCCCAAACAAAAGCCAACAGGTTAGAGACAGCCTACTTGCAACATAGGTCCAAGACTCATCCACCACTACAGATACAAGCATCTTCTACACAGTAAAGACAAGGACTTGGGGCCCCAGCCCGAGCTGAAATGGAAGTCCCAGCCCAATGGGGAGAGAGGGTGTGTGCTTTGGGGGAGGGAATCACAAGTGGGGCTTGTTGGGGTGATTAGAGGCTATTAGCACAGTTGGGGCTCCAACATAAAACCTGGTGGCTGGAGTTTGTTCTTTACATGTTGTATTGCTAAGAGTTCAGGAAAAATATGAGGGATAATTGGTTGTAAATGATGGAACTGGTAAGATAGAGCATGTTTGTAGGGGTGAGGTCTTCCTTCAACTTCTTAGAGGAGCAGTGGGACTCTAAAAGACAAGGTAAGGTGTTATGGCTGACTTTGGGTGGTGCATTTGGTGGTGTACAATCTTCTCTGACCTTCTGCAGGCCTAATGTTATGCTGTTTTTCAGCAAGCAATGGTGACAGAGCAGTCCTGGCTCCTCTGGTCCTGCAGCATGTGATGGTTTATTGCCAGGTTAAGTGATGCAGAGCAGTAAAACAATTTATGTTTAAATATAGGGTAAGGATTTCCTGTTCATGACCTTGTTGCCTCAGCTTTGGTTTCTGTGGCTGGAGATTCCCATATCTTGTGTAGTTCTCTTCCCCCTTGCTCATGCTCAGGTGTGAATTCTACTGTGCTCTTGCTTCATAGCTGTAAACTGGTGGTATCTAGATGTAAATAGCAAAAAAAGGTCTCCTTGTTGTAGCTAAAACTAAACAAAACTGGCTTTTGTTTTGGGTTCAGCTTGTTTTTCAAGCTGTTCAGCACTGAGCTGCCTCACCTTCTCTGTCACCATGTAATTTGGGCTTCAATGCTGTTTGTTTCACTTCTGTCTGGTTGGAGGGCCCCATCTGCAGTCAACAAGGGTCTGACTAAGCTCTGTGCTGATATGGCAGAAGGAAGAGGGAGGATGAGGTGGCCATCTAGGGCTTTGAACTTGTGTTTTTGCTCTTCTGGGGCACTGTTGCAGAGCTCTGCCTTGTTATTCCCAAGAAAAAAGGATGATGGAGCTGCCTGGGAGCAGCTCTGCAGGGTCTACGTTCTGCCTCAGTCTCAACAAGCTTTCCATACCATGCCAGAGGGAGCACACAGGCAAGCTGGTACTGGGAAATGGTAACTCCTGAGGGCATCTCTAGCTGCTGTTGAGTTTCAGCAAGTAAACGAGGGCCATGCACAGTGGCTGTCCAGGACTGCATGTGTGTGCTGGTGACCTAGGATGCTGGCTGCAATGGGAACAGCCCTGGGTGATGTGCTGCTTCCTTGCTGCCTGCTCAGCTCCTGCTGTATCTTCTCTCCTTTCAATGCCAGGTTATGCTGGTGATGGTATAAAACTTGTTGTGAGAGGAGGAAGAAACCAAGTGAGAAAACCTGGGACCAGAAACATCAACAGGTAAAAGGCAAAGCTGCCCAATAACTGTGTGAAGAAGCCAAGGTTGTCAAATCAAATAAATCTGCAGATGCTCTGACTTACTGGCAAGCCGAGCTGGCTTCCTGCGTGATTAGTTTTCTTCTGCTGCATGGTCATTAAGTGGTTTAGGTCTAATTGCTCTGAAGCCTGAAGCTTTCTGTAGCTAAGAGAAACGGCTACGCAGTGGAAATAGATGTGCTCTTTCCATGTGTCCCTCACCATCCAGAGGCCTCATCCCTAGGGGAGAGGCTGTCCCAACATGCAGCTGGCCAGGGCACCATGGCGATGTCCCTTGGCAGCTCTGCTTCAGGATGCAGCCCCCAAGGGACAGCTGCTGAGCAGACCCATGGGTATCCGTCCCCCTGGATGTAGGGGCTGTACCAGCATCTCTTCTAGATGCCTTTCTGCAAAAGGAGAGAGCAAAATTCAACACATGGAGCTGGGGACTTTGGGCAAGCTGGCAAGGAAGAGGCTCCAAATGAGGTGTTCACTGGCTTGGGAGCAGCAGCTGCCATTCTCCAGGCTACTGGATGGGAGGAAGGAGTGGACATGGGGGTCTGGCTCACTCTTGCACCTTTTTCAGACCCTGAGGAAAGCTGTTGCAGGCAGAGTGCTCTTGAGGAACCAGGCACCAGCCTCATCATCCTGCCATCTCTGCTCATCTCTGCTCTTCTCTGCTAAAAATGATAATGCCAACTTTGAAAATGTTTCCTCAGTGCTAAGTGTTGCTTAATTATTCAACTTATAAAGCACTTGATCCTGAAGTTCCAGTGAAATTACATCAGGAGAGAAGGTGAAGGTCTTCAGAGGTTTTTCTCCTGGGAATGACAAAGCATCCTGTGGCCACGGGTCAACCCATGCAGGCAGAGGTTTCTGATGAGGACCTGTACTGGAAAGCCTCTGTTCCTGGAGAACAGGAACCTGGATCCTCTTCTGGGGTGTGTGGGCAGGCTGTCACCTTGTCTGTGGCTTTAGCTGATGGCTGGGCAGGGTGGGAACCTTTCCTCTTGCTGTGAACTTTGCCTTCATTAAGAGCAGCAGTTCACAGCACCAGCTTTTTCTAAATTTTTTTCCTTGATTTAAAAAATACTTTTGGTATTGCACATTGCATTTTTGAAAGATGGAAATGTGTTTTCTGTGCTTATATTCCCGTGTTGTTACACCACGAGAGGAGAATCCATCTGTCATCTCTTGGGGCTGGGAGGCTGCAGATGGAGGTGCCTGCCCACGTGGCTGGTCCCAGCACCCCTCACGGTACGCTTTCCCAGGTGGATATCTTGGACATGACTCTGAACCCAGTCAGATGCTGCAAACAGCAGCTCTGCCCAAGTGACAAAGCACCAGCTAAGTCATTTTCCTGGCTAGCTGCTAATTACTGCTTCTAGGTGTGGCTTTCAACATGCATCAGCCCCATACCAGCCTTCCCCAGGAGAGGCACCAGTTGGGTTCAGCACAGGAATTTTGGGGCATCCTCTGATGCCTAGGAGAGGCTGAACCACTTTCTAGCTTGCTTGGGCTGGATGAGGAGATAATTAACCCCCCACCTCCCCTGTCCTTTAGCTCAAATATGAGGGAGTGGGGTCAGGAGTGCTCAAAGCTTCATCTGCTCTATGACAGCTCAAAGCAGCCCATGGTTCCAGGCTCTGGGACACTCCCCCCCCCCCAAAAGCAGTTTTTCCTCCTCAGAGGCTCCTTGCAGAAGCACCCAAAGCCTTTAAAGCTGGAAGCTGCATTTTGTAGGTACTTGAAAAATGTCTCTTCTGCTGGCAGGGTGAATTGCTGAAGGGGGAAAAGGGGCTCAGGACAGCAGCTGGGTGTTCATATGGGGCTGAGCATCATGTCAGGAAAGCAAAGCAGGTTGGAATTTACATCCAGTGTAAAAAGTAATAATAGGATAAAAACTTCCTTGTGCAAGATGCTGTTATTTCATTATGTGGCCAGGCAAAGCCCAGTTTCATTTTACTCCTGTCCAGTGACATCCTTGCTATCACTAAGTCCTGAAGAATGAGCTGGAAGCATATTTAAATCACGCTGTTTGTTTTCTCACGGATTATAAATATATATATTTTAAAAGTATTATTTCTCTCGGGACAAAAAAGTCATAGAAAATATCCAAAAGATTTGGGGCTATGGGGGTGTTTGGGAGCAACCTGAGAGCCAAGGAACTGTACTCCAGGGAAATCTTTCCCATGTCTTCTGCCAAGCCTCACTGGTGTTGGTGCTTTAGAGATGGACGGTCATGGGAACAGCTTTGGGTTCAGCGCTGGGAAAAACCCGCCTCCCAACCCCAAAGTGGCCCAGGGCTGGTTCCCAGCAGAAATTGGCCACTTTTCAGTGGCTTGCCAAGGTGGTGGCCAAATTGGAGCCAGGGAGGAGCTCATGAAGGAGGTGAGCAGCATCCCCTTGGAGCAAAATTTAGGTTTATGCCAATGCCTCCCAAATGTACTTACTGGAAAAGTACAGAAAGACAAGTTGTTGGCAAACTCCCCATTTACAAGAAGGATGTAGCCAGCTCTCTCTCCTCTCACACTAGCTGAGGTCACATAACTGGGGGAGGGGGTAGGAGGGGGATGATCTCCCCCAAGGTGATGTGGTCCAGGACGATGGACCTCCTGCTGATGTGACCTCCCCAGCTGCTGTTTGGGGGAGATGCCTGCTGGCTGCAGGATTTCACAGATTGCTCCAAACCCGACCGAGGCTCGTCCCTCACGCTGCTCTGCCGCATGCTGACAGCAGTTTAATGACAACAGCTTTGCCCGACGTGTTTCTTCTCACACGTGTCCCCCCCGCTCGGTTATGCAAGTGTGTTTGTCACGGTTCGGAGAGAGCAGCTCTTCGTGGTGGGCGTTGAAAGCCCAGCCTGGACGGAGGGATCACCCCTGAGGTGCTGTCATCTGAAAGCGCCTGCTCTCGCACCAGCCGGGGACCGAGCTGTCTCCTCTGGCCGTCTTAGTGATGACAAATTGGGTGTTTCTGTGAAACAGGGAGGTGGGCAATGCTGGGGGGGTTGTGCAGATGGAGGGAGATGCCTTTAGCTGGTTGGGGAAAGCACCAGGGTGTGTAGGAGCCCCTGGTCAAGGCCGGGGTGAGAGATAAAAGCCCCTTCAAAGCAGCGAAGGTGGTGGGAAGGGGGATGAGAGGCTGGGAGCAGGGGCTCTGGCAAGTAGATGCTGGTGGTCCCCTGAAGTTGTCCCCATGCCCCCAAGCTTCCGGGACCCATCTGGGGACCCCTCTGTGGGGCAGAGGGTGAGGACAAGAGAGGTGAAATGCCGCTCATCCAGCCTCGCTAGTGTCGGGGTGGGGGATTCACTGGGACGAGTGGG
>NW_008588146.1:0-8452 GCF_000691845.1 Merops nubicus
CTACAAATCCCATCAGCCTCTGCGACTCCCGGCCGCCGCGGGTTCCAACCCCTGAGACACCGACCCCTTTTCTCCCTGCACTCCTAGGCTCTTATTGGGCTCAGTCCCCTCTTTTCCTCTCACTAATCCTACCCCTCCGGGCTTCCCTTTCTTTAATGTATACCTATATATACACACATTCTCTTTCTGGAACCTTAAGTTTTGATGGTTGTTGTTTCTAGATAAATGAAGCCGTTTGTTCAGTAATCCTTGGCCTCGGTGGTACTTTGTGAGCGTGGGGCAGGGGTATCTTCGACCTACCCTTGGGGGGCGAGCACCACGTCTCGTCCAAAGCCCCTCTCTCTAGAGAGGCAAATCATCACGACCTGACAAATTTAAAATTCACCCATCTCTGCGTGCTTCATGCATGCTTAGCACAAAACCCACCACTCTAGTGTAAAACTACAGCTGCACCAGAACAGATTTTACTCAACCTGTGGTACAAGAAGCTTCTGGAATAATGAAAGCATAGAGGGAAAAAATATTTCCTTTGTTTGGTTTGGGTTTTGTTTTATTCATCATCTGGAGGCCTTTGCAAAATAACGTTTCCCTTTACACTGGGTTTCCTCTGTTCTTTTCTGATTGAGTAATCAAGGAGTGGAAGGCACACTGAAAAATATATAAAAAAAAGAAGTCAGTGAGGGAGCAGAGCCTGCAATTGATCAGAGGGAGACAGACGTTTCTTGCTTAAACCAGTTTCTATCTGGCTATGTTTCAGCTTCGTGGAGAACTTTCCAGGCTGCTCCTTCATCAGTGGATAAAATTTTGAGTAAAGAGACCAAAATAAACCCATTTTGCTTGCATCCCTGCACGCTGCTGTGCACAGCTCCTTCTGGAGGCTGCCAACACTGTGGATTTCCTCTCAAGAGCCCAGATTTCACCATACCATGGGTCTTCCTGACCTAGGGGTGGTCAGGCTGGAGTCTATGTCTCACTGCTGTCTAAGGGGTGCCCTAGGTGTGTCCACAGCACAGCCGGACCTTCACCAGAAGAACATGCAGCTCACCATTTCCTTGACAGGTAGGGTCATTCAAAGATGAGCTCTGAACGTGTCCAAAAGTGCCAAAATCTGCAGCTCATCCTGATTTCCAAAGCACCTCTCTCCTCCTCCATGCAGCTGAACAGCTGTCCAGTGTCAGGAACCACACGGGCAAGCATTCAGTGAGGTCTCCTGCATGTTGTGGTGCTCCAAGTTATTATTTGTTAGTTAATTCCACGAGGGCAGACAGAGTGGCAGCGTTCACCTGCTCTGTAAACCCTCTTCCAATAGGTGTTCTCCCCTGGAGGCCGTGATGCCTTCTGCCTGCTCAGCTGCCTGTCGTCACAGCTTTTCCCCGAGCCGGCAGCCTGGGGAGGGCAGAGGGGAGGAGCCAGCCGCAGACCAGCCACCGCAGGGAAATCGCCGCTTGGGCCACCAGTCTGTGCCCCAGGAACGTGGGCCAGAAAGCCGGTGTGGCTATCGACGTCTCCATGTTGCTCTGGAAGCAGCGAATTCTTCTGTAGCTTTTCTTTTTTGGGCCTTCCCCTGTTAGGGAAGAGCTTTTTGGAGGGGCTTAGCCGGGGATGAGCTAGTGAAGACGAGGTCCCACTACCTCCTAGGGAAGCAGTATTTGTGCGTGGTGTCCTCTCTGCAGCAAATCTGTCAATGCTCACCCCGAGCACACTTCACAGGGCTACCCCCTTCATTTCTCATGGCTTACAAGCTGCTGGGGTGTCCTGGTCACCCCAGATCCACGCTGGTTACATCAGCTGCTCTGCCAGGCTCTTGCACCTCTAGGTGCATTCTGCCCGGATACGTGCTCCAAAAAAAAAAAAAAAAGCTGCAGGTTCCATCTACTTCTGCTGCCTGTGTAAAGCCTTTTAAACCCACGGCCAAGTGTGAGGCTCACTTGCACTGTCCTCCCCTGCATATTTTATAATGAGCACAGCTTGAGAAAAAGTAGACACAGCTTGGTGCTCAAATTCATTTCAGAACTCGACAGAGGAGTGCTCTACTCTGCTCCCTCTGGAGGTCTTTTTTCTTTTTTTAATGAAAGCAGGGCTTATTTGAGGATAAGTTAAAAATAGCCCTGAAAGTTTCTATGGGCTTTAATCTCCCATGTGATGTTGCATCACACATGATGAGAAGGAAATTCCTTCAAGCTCTGAATAAACCTATTATCATTTAATCTCTAATGGGTTATTTTTAAATCCAAACAGAATACATCTTTTGTGCCCTTGCGCAGCACAGAAGATCACTGTGGATTTCCAAGCCCTAATAGAGGCTTAGAAAAACATAAAAAAAAAGGAAACAAGCAACCAAGAGCAGGCTGGTGAAGTGCAGCAGGCTAAGCTGTGATCTGGCAGCATCAGGCAGGAGTGGGATGGGGACACTGTGGCTCACTGGGGACGACAGCTTGGGCTTCTGCCAGTTCCCTCTTTACACAAAAATACACCCACAGCAGAGCAGTACCTTTCCTAGAGGACACAGGCATCCCTGTGGCGTCCTCTCTGCCACATGTGGATGAGAGGGGCAGGGGTGAGCTCTCGCTCCCCTTGGCTGGCAGCTGGCACCCCCAGAGGCACTGGTTCCCCTCTCCCCATTGCCACTGCCATGCCAGCTGCTGTCCTGTCCCACCCTGTAGCTTAAAAGGAAACTTTTTTTTACTTAGTACATATCAATGATCCTTTTTACCCAGCTGGAAATGCATAAATAATACCTATGTCATTCCAAGAAAACATTTACTTTCCTAAATGAATAAAAAAGCACTAGCCTAACAGCCGCTTCCAAAAAAGGTTTGTATCATTTCCCAACGTTTCAGAGGCAGCCTCCCTAGTCCAAAAGGGATACTCAACATGAACTCAAGACAGGACAGGAAGTACAGTTGCCATCTTCTTCTCACTTTCAGTTTTTACTTTCAGCTAAAGCATATTGTTAACCAAACATCCTTGATTTGTTCAGCCTGTGCAACGCATCTGTTTGAAAAGACAACAAAGGAAAAAGGAGAAAACTGCTGAAAAATCATTATTTTTGTCCCTCTCTTTATAGGTGTATTTTTACACAAAGCAAAACACATAGAAAAATACACCTCCTGCCTGATGTTGTCAATATGCTGCCAGTGCTCAGCACTGTTTTCCCAATGGGCTTCCAACAGCCTTATGTCCACAGGGTTCTGTACACTGAGGTGTCCTGCAAGCCTAAAATTTGAACTGCTAAACTTCTCCTTAGAATATTTAAGGAAGCATACCAACTATCACGGTGTTATCACTCTAAACAATAAAAAGTCATTAACACTTTACAAATACAGCTTTTGACAAAGGCTAGGAATCACAGAATGTTAGGGGTTGGAAGGGACCTCCAGAGATCGCCGAGTCCAACCCCCCTGCCAGAGCAGGACCATCCAGTCTAGGGCAGGTCACACAGGAACACATCCAGATGGGTCTTAAAAGTCTCCAAGGTAGAAGACTCCACAACCTCCCTGGGGAGCCTGTTCCAGTGCTCTGGAACCCTTACAGGAAAGAAGTTCTTCCTCATGTTGAGGTGGAACTTCCTGTGCTCCAGCTTGTAACCATTGCCCTGTGTCCTGTCGCAGGGCATAAGAGAGAAGAGATTGCCCCTTCCTTCCTGACACCCAGCCCTCACATGTTTATACACATTACTTAGATCCCCCTAAAATGATCACATCCTCATCCTAAGAACTTCCCTCAGATAAATCAAAGGCCATATCCAGGTGAGCACAGGTGGTTCCTTCAATTCACAATTTGCAGGAACACATCTCCTTGAGCTTAGTTGCTCCTCAAGAGGATCCTTAAGTAATACAGGTGAAAACATTGCTGTAGCTACCTTGTGCAATGATGACTGCTTAGCATACACAGACTGTATGTTTGGTCACCTGCAAATCACAGAATCCCTGCTGCTGAGAGCTCACCAACTAAACAACACCAGTGCTGTGCAAACAGAAGGCACATATACACATAAATATACTTGGTTATCAGCTTGTTTCTTGGAAGAGTGTTAAATAGGATTCTTCTTTCCCAACTATAATCTAACAATTAGGTCTCTGGTCCAAGCTCATTTTTATAATCTGTAAAATCTCTGTGAGTCCACTTCCTCAAGTGTTTATAAAGTGCATTAAAAATAAGGCAGGGCAGCAACCAGAAAATCAGAATTATTAAGATAAAAATATGAGAAGTGAAACGGAAACTTACTTTCTTATTTTTAAGTACTCCTGAACAAGAGTTAACTCAAGCCAAAACCTTCATTATGCTCGATGGCATAAAGCAACATTTTCTTGAGTATTCTCCTACTGCTGTATCTGGGGAGGAACAAGACGTGGCTGCAGGTGTGGGCAAAAAGACAGATCTTATCTGGATTTTCTTCTCGAGGGTCTACAATGGTAATTTTAAAGCGTTCCAGTCCATGGCCAGGGAGTCGATCAGATCCTGACAAAAAAGCTGAAGGAAGGGGGAAAGGAAAAACAAAAACAAGTTAGCAAATTAAAAAAAAATAAATAAAATTATGTTATCATAGGAGTCACAAGGTAAAATTAGTGTAAAAATACAGCTATTCCCACAAGCTAATTATTTTGCTTTGCTGAATCCATACCTGAATATAATAAGGTCTCTTGCTGATTCATAATAACTGCAAGTCCTCTGTTACTCATATAGATTTTGTGAAAGAGGAAGGCCAGGCTAGGTTTGACCTTCTACATTTAAAAAGGATGAGCTAGCTCCTGTCCTCCCTTGAGAGAGCTAAACTCCTCATGTCAGCATAGTCTGCTCACACAAGCTGAGGCCTCTGACCAACAACTGACAGCAACAAAAGTAAGGAATAAAGTCAGTGCAAGGTTCAAGGTGGTCAGATGCACTCAGGCAAGCCTCAGGGGACAGGGTGAGGGTCAGAGCTGTGTTTGTGCAATTCTTTGTGTTACATCTTTGTGGCTTTCACTAGAAAATGTCACAGGGGAACATGTCAAAAAGCCATTTAAAACTATAGTGTTTTCATCTGCAAGCATCACATGTGTGTTGTGGAGGAGAGAAGAGGGCTTTGAAAGATTTAAAATGCCTGATATATTACCAAGAAACATTTTCTTTTTTTCTTCTGGGAGTTTGTGAAACACAGACCAAAAATTCCTGATGGTTTGATCTAACTTGTCGTAAAAGCTGTAGATTGCATTCTGTTGAAGAGACAAAATAAAACAGGCCAGTTAATCCTCACTATTTCCATTTTTATTTAAAGCAACAACAGTGTATCAAACAAATTTTGTTATCCTGTTCACAGATATTAAAATACCCTTAAACTCTGGGATCTGCTTGTTCATTTGTGTTCCAAAGATTCGTACGACAATCCTGGAGCTATGACTTGATTTTTAGTCCCTTTTATTCTTGTACCTGATGTGAATTAGAAACAGACTCAAAACATCACCACAATTCAAAAAAATAAAAAGGGAAAGTCCCTTGAGCTTCTGTTTTTCTGTTCATGACCTGTGCACTCAACGGGAGAACAGCCCAGGAGGAGTTTGTGCTCAGCAGATATAGCAGAAGTAGACTGTGTTTGTATCCATTACCTTTTCTAGGAGATGCCAGTCAAATTTTGTGTGTCCCTGGACAACCACCTGGAGCTCTGCAGGGAGAAACATCTTCCACCTGGTGGTTGGGCAGCCTCTTAAAAACCCTTGCATAAAATCCTCAAATGGCTTCCGTATAGATTCATTGAACATATAATTCACATACAAGTCAACAAATTCTTTCCTGCAAAAATATTTTGGAGCAAAAAAATTTAGAAAATGCCTTTTCTAAAAGGAGAATTACAGAGAAATCTATTCCTTATTCATTTATTCTGTATGAGCAGCTCCACTGCAAAGACTCAGTCTTTACTGAAAGCAAACATTGCTAGCAATTGTTTATGCACTGAGTGAACTGAGAGGATCATCACAAATAAAGAAGTATTCTGGTCAACATGGATTTGTTTTGATAATACTCCAATGAAGTCCCATCAGACACTTCACCACTAAGATGGAACCTAGCAAACCTACATGGTGCAAATTCAGAAAAACTCCCGCTGAATGTCCAAAAATTACCCTCAAATCCAATGAAATATTTGTGTGGCTGCTCATCAGTACAGGTTCTCTCCTCTCTGTTTGTGATGGGGGTTTGTTTAGTGACATTGTACTTGTACAATCAACTGAATGCAAACCCTATACTTCAAGCTTCCTAAACAGCCCTTTCATGCATCTCTTATGGGTCCTCAGATCCTAACTCAGGCCACAGAATCTCTCTCTGTCCCCCATGCTGAGGACAATATTGACACAACACTTTGTTGCCAGATTGTTTCCTCTCTGTTAAACACCAGCTATGTTCCATACGCATAACTAAGCAGGAAACATTTTGCTCATACAAAAAAAGCCTTAGAGAGGGGTCCCTACAGCTGAGTTTCCCAGATGAGCCACCTGTATTTCCCTGACAATATTGTTCAGAGGTATTTTCTACCTTTGTTAGCAGTTTCCCTGACAAGGGCAGGCATCTCTCTATACGCCGATACCGAGATGTCCAAGGACCCCCTTCCAATACTGCACCAGTACAGGTTGGGGGTGACCTGCTGGAGAGCAGTGTAGGGGAAAGGGACCTGGGGGTCCTGGTAGACAGCAGGATGACCATGAGCCAGCAATGTGCCCTGGTAGCCAAGAAGGCCAATGGCATCCTGGGGTGCATTAGAAAGGGTGTGGTTAGTCGGTCAAGAGAGGTTCTCCTCCCCCTCTATTCTGCATTGGTGAGGCTGTATCTGGAGTATTGTGACCTGTGATAGGACAAGGGGTAATGGGTGCAAATTGGAGCATAGGAGGTTCAAGATGAATATCAGGAAAAATTTTTTTCCTGTGAGGGTGCCAGAGCACTGGAACAGGCTGCCCAGAGAGGGTGTGGAGTCTCCTGCACTGGAGTCATTCAAAACCCGCCTGGACGCCTTCCTGTGTGATGTACTCTAGGTGGTCCTGCTCTGGCAGGGGGGTTGGACTGGATGATCTTTCGAGGTCCCTTCCAACCCCTATGATTCTATGATTCTATGATTCTATGATACACTGCTCACACAAACTGCCAACCTCTGGTGCACGTGGAGCAAGACCCAAAAGTCTGCAGCTTATTGGACCAAGCACAACGGCACAACGCTGATGTTCAGTATTTTCTAAGAGCACGCAGGGATGGGGACAGATAGGATATTTCATATGCTCATAACAAGACAACAGGATAAGAAAAGGAAAAATAAAATTAACCTGTTATCCCTGGTGACAGGAATGTTGGCACCATTTTTTTTAAGTTCAACAGTAACCATGGAACCTCCTTCTCCTTCTTCCGTTATCTGTACAAAAAAATGAAAACATTGGGTGCTAGAGCTACACATGACAGATATGTGCTACATCTATCATTCAGTCTTTCTGCAGGGCCTGACACAGCACTCTTACCAGTTTGAGCTTACAGACAAGTAGTGGCATTTCCAGGGGGACACCATCTCGCCCAACTACATGCATGGCATATCTGAATGGCACAATGTCTTACCGTGAAGTCCATGTTGAGGCTCTCAAGAACATAGTCACATTCTTCATCCAAAATTCCCTGAAGATTCCTTTCAAAAAACAAAGGGGAAAAAAAGGAGAAAAAACGTGACCATTCAATGCACTTTCAAATTCCCATCAAAACCATCCTTTCAGAAGCAGTGTTTAAATGCATGTACATACAGAACACCTATACTCCAAAAGACTTTCATGTATGTTCCTAAACTTCTCTACACACTTAGGTCCCACTGCTGCCATGAGCTGAGGACAAATGCCCTCACTACACAGGATTCTAGGCAAGTCCATCCCCATGCCCTGTGGGGATAACTTTACACAAAGTTCAGGGGCAAGTGGGCTTGGACCACAGCCACCTTCTTCCAGGTATCATCTAGTGAGTTATTAAGTGCAGGCCAGTGGGATGATCTGGGAGAACTCTTTTGGGTATTGCAGGCAACCTGACATTTCAGTTTGGCTGAACCTCAACACTGTCACTGGCTTGTGGGAAGGGGTTCTCATTTTTTCAGCTCTTTTATAGGACTTGCATGGAAAGCTGGGCTTCAGGGGCCTGGAAGCTTTATGCTGGTAGCAGCAGCACCTCTCCCTGCTACCACCTGCCTGACAGCTCCTTTCCCAGCGCACGGAAACCCTGCACACGGGTTCTCACTTTTGGCACAAGAGCAGCATCGTGCAGAACAAGCACTGTGGAAACTGGCAACTAGTAAATCAGAGAGGAAAAAAGCAACATTAGCAGCTGGGTGCTTAGTTCTTCCCAGTCCGACAGCAAGCGCAGCCGGGTACCCCGGGCACGGCACGGCCTCGGGCACCTCTGTGCGCATCCTCCAGCCTGGAGACACGCCTCGGCCGCCGCCTCCCGGCGCAAGCCCGGC
>NW_008588147.1:0-214 GCF_000691845.1 Merops nubicus
ATTCCAAGGTCAAATTCAGGCTGGACTATACTTTTCCAGTTGTAAAAATGTTAGTTTTGAAAAGTTGGTTTAGTATTAACACAAAATCAAGAAATTCACATGATTTACATACGTAGATTTCTCCATAAAGTTAAGGGACAAGGCTTTTTATACATCAGCTTTAATATGGAGACTAGAGCAGCACAGGGCACCCGTGAGAGGAGATGATATTACA
>NW_008588148.1:0-330 GCF_000691845.1 Merops nubicus
CCACCCCACTCTGGGATTCTCTGATTTATTCTTACCACAGAGCTTCTGTGTGTTCCTTTGCAGGGAGAGAGAGCTGTTTGAGGAAGAAATTCTGGAAGGGAAGCGGCAGAACAAGCCCTGAGCTGCAGCAGGACCTCCCCTACCCCCGCGGGCACCGGGGCCTCTCGTGAGGCCGTTGTCTGTATAAAGCTGTCACTGACCCCCCAAACCTGTGTCTGTCCTGGCAGTCGGGTGTGGCTGGGGCTCAACGGCGTGCCAGGCCACGGGCCCCAGGGGTCCTTCTGGCTGGAGTGTGCCCAGGGAGGGACCCTTGGCCTCCAGAGTGTCTCG
>NW_008588148.1:378-1256 GCF_000691845.1 Merops nubicus
CTCGGGTGCTGGTGCAGCCGCCGCTCGTCGCCGCCCGGCTGGAGACTCCTCCAGCACCTTCTCTGCTCTTGCTTTGTGTGTCTCCAAGTGTGGGAAATGAAAATCTCTCCAGCAACGCAGTCTCAGTAACAACAGCTTAGTTGTAAAATTTGGGGGAAAAGGAACGGGGTGTTTGCTTAAAACCCCCAAACTTTTGCTTTTCTGTTTGAACGTTAACCTGTTTCAAATGCTGCTTTCTTCTTCGAGGCTGTGATTTTAGGAACACTTCTGATTGTCTTTTTCTGATCTGATTTAAATATCACATTTAATGACGTGTGGTTCCTTCTCCCAGCTCTTGCTGAAGCTGCTGCGTGTTTCAAACGGGGGTTTACTGATCATGATTTAATGAGAAAAGCCCAAGGATTAGGAGTTTTCTATACTACAGTGAAAGTGATCTGCTTGCTTGTCCCACAGAAGATGAACTGAAATGTGGGAGGAAGTTTAAATGTAAATTGGGATACAAATATGTATTCTGGCTGTGGTAATTACCTGAATATAATTACACTTAATTACTGTTGTGAGTTCCAGTGTGCATTTGGAATCCTTACGTTATCGAGGGGCCATTCACAAGTACCTAAATTACAGAAAAGTAAGAGGTATTTAATGGGATTATTCTTTATTTTTCATTAAAACCTCTAAGCAGTGATAATGCATTTAAGAGTTTCAATTATATATATATATCAGTATAAAAAGTAAATGACCGAGGGGGAGCTGTGGGTGGCCTTGCTCTGCTGTTGAGGCTTCTCCCTTTCTCGGGACAGGGTTTGGGGAGGGGTGACTCGCTCGGGAAGCTCCAAGGGGCGTTTTGGGGCTGACGGAGCAAATTTGGGAGCTTAGGA
>NW_008588149.1:0-8644 GCF_000691845.1 Merops nubicus
CACACCCCCCCCAAACCAGTACAAGTATTTAAATTTATGGCTCATACAGGACATTAACACAAACAATCCTTAAAAATTGTTCTTTTTTAGCAGGCCAAGTACATCAGCATTCAAAAATAAGTATATGACAAAGAGGCATCATATGAATGGAGGGGTTGACTGTACTTATCCCTGGTCTGATGAATTTTTGATACTTAGAGATATAGGAAATTAGACTGTGTCTTGATAGCTCTCTCATTAGGTTTTAGGACATGAATAGTACATCACACATATTTGAGTTGTGTAATTACCAAAGTATGCATAAATTAATGGAGTGTGGATCTGTCCCATGCAGCAAAATGAGTGTAGGACTTGACAGCTCCTACTTAATGACCCTGTTTTGGAAGCAGTCACAAGTTCCAGTGTCATACAAACCTTCTTTTCTGAGATGCGAGGTTGTGCCCATGTCCATAGTATTGCACCGTGATGGTGGGTTAACCATCGTGATGTTGAGCACCACCACTGGCTTGGTGGTGCTGGCTCAGGGTAGCGGGAGTTACTTCATAGCTCAGATGAGCCTCTTGTACAGACAAAAAAATGAATTCCTGAAGGAAGGAAAGCAGTGGGGCACCTTTCCATGAACTCTCTTTGCTTGCTGTGGATGGGAAAGAAAAAAAATCTAGAATCCAAAAACGCAGGAAAAAACCCTTTTAACACAAAAAATACAGGTGAAATAGCAAACAGAACTGCTCTGTTGTCTACATTGGGTTGTCATCAAAAGAGAAAACCATTTCAAGGGTTTGGTCATAATTTTCAAAGTTCTCCAGAAATGTGTCCCAAAGCAATCAGCAAACAGATGACACTGTCTGAATATGATCTCCCATAGTAACTCCTGTCCTCTCCTATGGTGTCACTATTCAATTTACCAGAAAAGAAACCAAATGGAGGTCTAAGACTCCATTAACTAAGCAGAGTTAACCTTTTGTGTTTATAGAGATGTAAAGAGCTGCAGACTTCATGCGTGTCTGAACAAACCAGACATTTCATCTTTGCTCTTGGCAATGCAAACCGATGAAGAAACCTATAATTGGCTATAAAGCCTACAGAATTATGGTGAGCAGACAGAAAGTTGAGATGACAAATTTTTTACTTTATTCAGGCCAAAATTAGAAGGCCTGGAAATGTAAAATGAGGTACAACTATTATATATGTTTAATTTCCAGAGCTCTATCATCCACAATTCACACATTTTTATTTGGTTCAGCAACTGCAAGGAGATTATCAGGATAATTTTGACTTTAAACAATGCTTATTAAACATGAGGAGAAGGTTGAGAAAAAAAAAAAATTAACAGTCCTAGAGTAAAAGCAGCGTTCCATAAATTCTCAGTGTGAATGTTCCATAGAAAGAATACATTTATGACTGGGAGTAGAATCACATCTCTTTGGTGTTGTGAAATGTGTTTTTATTTGTTGTTGTAGTCTTATGTGGGAAGTGGGTACCTTAAATTTTTTTAAACCATACTAAGCAGTTGATATATCTAAGTTGTGAGAAGTTTCTTGTAGGATTACTTTTTATGATGAATAATTGCATAGTGTATTCTAGTGATATCATATAATGAAAACAAAGCCCTTGAAGAGGTTTTTTGGTAACAAATAATTTGCTATATTGCCTTTTATTCAAGATTACATATATTAAATGTAAGTTAATACCTGAGAAGTGATATAAGAACACTGGGAAGAGCTATATCTCCAAACTAGATTTTAGCTGGATCAGTGCAAATTAAGATTTGGTTTATATGCAGTTTTAAAAAATAAAAGGTGTCTTTTTTTGAGTATCAGAATGTTCTGGAGAACATATATGTTGTGGTTTGAGGCTTGGAATGGGGGCGTGACCTTCCAGCAACTGGGAGGACCCCGGGTGGGGGTGAAACCATTGTATTCCCTCCCCTTCCCACACACACTCTGATAAGAGGCAGGGAGTGGTTTCTTGTTTCACTCCTGCCTTGGAGATCGGAGAGGAAAGTTCTCCTTTCACTCTGTGGGACCCTGGAACCATTTCTGAGGGTTTTGTATATTTTATCTTTTGTATTATTCCCCTGATCTTTATATATATTATTTTCCTTACCTCCCTTTTTTGTTTTCTGTTTCCTTTTTGAACAATATACTTCATTTTTTTTTAAAAAGTGTCTCTCTCTCTCTCTCGGGGGTGGGGGAGAGGTGAGTACACAGTTCTGTTCCGTGTGGGTCCTGCCCTGAACCCCTTTTTACACGGAACCAGGAGAATATACAATTCAGTTCTTATTATTTTTATGGTTATCTTTGCAACTTTGTATGATTTTTAAAGCCCAGTTTAAAGATCCATTCACTTAATGAATTTCAGATCAATATTCATCAGCACCATAATAACTGGTGGTCTAGTCAAAGAAGAACTGAAAATATGCTTTAATGCATGTCAGTCAAACACAAGATCAATTAAAGCTGTTAACTATATAAATTCTGTAATTGATTTAAAAAAAAAAAAAATCCCAAAACCAAACCTTGCATAACTTTTTTTCATTTCTCAGGGTTTAATGTAGCTGCATTTCAATGTCAGTAGTCTTTCCTCCCTAGAATGATACACACAGACAAAAAAAATTTGAAAGAGGGAGTTGTGCACTGGATCCCCAGTTGCATGAATGGGCTAAGAAGAATTCTTCCAATACATATTGCATGACAGTGAATTCTCATTTCATTTTTCCCCAGAGCCAGAAATCTACTGAAGTTTTTGGAGTTATGTCAGTTTATATTGGTTGTGATTCAGAGTTTTAGTGTAGAGACTTATGACTATAAAAATGCATAGTGATTCTGAACACATTAGCATATGCTTGGTGCTTGAACTTAAGCCTTTTTAAGGTACCGAGCATTAGACATCCAAAAGATGAAGAAGAATCCAACTTTATCATGCACTGAATTGTAGTCTGTCCATCAAAAGTTTTGTGTTAAATATCATTCTGCTTGTTTCATGAAAAGAAAGAAGAGTACAGGAGAAATCTAACAGAATTTAGGTATACTGCTTTTCCATTAAGTATTCCAGTGCCAGCTTCTTGTCCAAAAGAACAGATCAGTATGAAACAGGAAGCTCTGACTTTTCACACAGGGAAATAAGCCAGTCTTCATTAGTGAGCAGTCTCATTGATATCTGTGCAAAATTATATAATAACTTTTTTTGTATGCCTACTCTTAAATGTTAAAAGTAATTATCCCGTCCCTTCACAGAGCATTCTACCATTATTTAGATGAGATCTCAAGAAGTCATGGCCTTATTCTAGAATGAACTATGTTTTGTGAACAGCATACCTATTATCTCTGAGAAAGAAGGCACAATTTGTCCTTTTGACTAGGGCTTGCCAGCTTATAATGCACAGCACAAACTCTGAGGGAATAATCTCATTTGTATCACCCCACTTTGCCTTCAGAAAAAGGGATGGAGTATAATATATCTAAGGTACAACTGCTCTCCCATTCAGTCACAGAATGCATTCAAACTTCTCCTAACATCTTCATTCAAGACAAAAGGATTTCTTACGATTAATATTTATATTCTGCTTCAATACAATTTTCTCTTTTGGGTTGATCTCAGTAGAGTTCTCTTCTTGTTCCACAGAGTTCTTATTCTTTGTTTTCATTTATTTTAAACTTCTGTGATTCTGAAGCTTGGTCTCCAGCCTAAATCCCAGCTTTCAAAAGGATAAAGTAGCTGCGGATGGTGATGATGAAAGAGTTCCAAATTCTTGCAGTAATCCAAAATATATTAAATTGTTTCTGAGTGTTTGTGCCTTTGTGCATGTGCTAAATCAGTGGTTTTGAAGCAGAAGCCCAAGGGCACTTATGGAACTGTATACTAAGTTCAGTTACATAAGGCAATGGAAAAAAGTAAAGAGCATTAACAATAGGCTTAATTTTGCTAAATAATGGAAACATCTGCACAACCAGTAGACTTCTTTTAGGCATCTACATAAAGGTACTAGAATAGACTTTTGTAAGCACCAGAATGATAGCTGGATTTTTTCAGCCTTTCTTAGAATTATGGCATGCTTTCTGAAAGCTGATTTCCACCATTGTTTTGAAAGCTTAAAATATATTGTTTGTTAGACCCTAGGCTAACGAGGCCTGACTTGTTACATTACTTTAAAACAATTTACAGGAGATAGTCCCTAAAACAATGACAGTCTGCTTTAAAAAAGGATATGTGATAGCACCGACCTGGGCTTTCTGCCACTCTTGCGAGAGAGAATATCATACATGTAGGAGATTGGTGGACCTGGTGCTCTCTCACATGGACCACACACCTGATGAAGGTTTTTATTACTAGGACTGACAGTGAAGTCCCCGGAGGAAATGGACAGGCCACATTTCCACGTGCAAATTTGACAGAAGGGATTTTTGTCTGTTGACACTGTACTGTGAAATGGTCACAGACTAGCATAAAGGGCAGGTTTATGAAGAATTCAGCACAGGTAAATGGTTCACCTGCCTAAACCATCATTCAGAAGTTAGAGAATCCAGTAGATTGATGAAAACCATCTCAGAATATCATTCTTCAAACTTTTTCAGCCGCAAGATGACGTAACCTTCTCAGAAAAATATCACCAAACTTTCAGTTTCCACTGAAAGGGGAGTGACAGGGAAAGGAGAAATAGTCTGCAAATGATGCAATAATGGCTTTACCACCATCCGTGTAATCAGTGAGCACTTGCATGGATATGTAGAGTGGAAATGAGACCATGAAGATCCCCCACACACATTGCATGATCTTCTAGTATGGAAATCTAAAACGCAGCTGTCTTCTGCCTCCCTGTCCCTGATAGACTTAACTGTTGCAGGCAGCTGACTGCTCCTTATCTGGCATTGTAGAGGAATCGAGATTTTAGCTAATGTTCAAGAAAATGCAGACACCATCTGCCGTGTTGGATAGTGGCTAAGCTCATGCTTAGTGCTTAGTAGACTACTGAGGTTTTCAAGACAACTGGCTGAGAAGCATCAGTGTGGAATGACATATAGTAATGATCTGATCTTACCTATGCATCTGTAACATCCTTAGCAGTTTCATAAGTAACCTCCTTTTCTCTCACCAAAAGGTTTACACACAACTTTCTTTCAATGAAAACTTAAGGTAAAGATGTGCATGTCTCACTTCAGATTTGACAGAATTTAGACATCAGGAAAAAGTTAAATTAGGACAGTGGATTAAGATTGCAAAGGAAAGCTATGGAGTTTCCATTGCCAGAGGACTGTCAGACTAGGTAAGCATGTAAGAAAACAAATAGATGTTGTACAGTTCATGGTAGGAGAATGGATTACACATCTCTTTCTGCCTTTTTTTGTGTGATTTTTTGGTATGTTTTTAATACACACCGTGCCAGTATTTTCTAGAGTGCTGCTCCCCAAAACAGTCTGAAAGAAGCTGCATACCCAGAGAACTACACATCAAATACTGTCACAGCAAGCACTTCCCACAATTTTACTCTAAATTGATTTTTCCAAGAGAAATGATTCCAAATAAACATTTCTTTTGAACAGACTATCATGTAATAGCTGTAAAGTATTAAAAAACTTACTACAGTTGTTCCTAAACATACTCACAGATGTTGTGTGTGATACCTTCTGTGAGTGCTGTCAAAATGTTCTGTTGCTAAGGAAAACCAGAGCAGTCAAATCTACATATAGCAAACAAAGCTTTTACATGTTAGATTTCCACTTTAAAAGCCTGATATCAAGAGATTTTGCTTTCTAATCAATAGAAAAACTCTCAGGGACTATGAATATGCTCAGTCTACAGGTCATTTTGTTTTCTGTTTACAGGTAGTGTACAAGTGGGAAAGAGCTTGGGTTAGCATGACCTGCTAAAAGCAAGGTGTGAAAAGACCATTAGTCCTCCTCTAATGTTCTAATTTCTAGCCCAGTGAAAAAGCAAAAACTATTGTTGGCAACTGAAAAAAATCACCATTTGGTATGTTTTGAGGTTACCTGCTTATAAAGAAACACAAGTATGCAACTTTTACAAAGGGGTTATGTAAAATGTTTTGCCAAAACTTTTGAATCATATTATTATATGGAAAAGATGGTTGTAGTTCAGGAGTCTTCAAGAATGGAAGAGGAGAAGGGACAGTCTGGGATTAAAAACTTCAGAGGCTTCATCAGGTACAGGAGAGTCTTGGAGTAGAGAAGCAAACTTGGACTCTAAATCTGAAGTTTACCTAAAAGTTGTTTGTTTCTGTTTTCTTTATTCTTATTATTTTCTCAGTGATCAGGGTGTATTTTTTTTTTTTTTCTGTTACACACTTCATTCCTCCACGTGTCAACAGAAATTCTACATTTTAAGATTATAGCCTCATCTTCACACTCCTGAAACTGATTAGCATGACAGCAGTTGTCAAATGTCATTCACTTTTCTGTTAATCTGTCAGCAAAGTGGACCATGTTGCCAAGTCTCCCAACAGTGCTTTTGTATCTATTCCCTCCACACCTCAATATTTGCTGTTTTAAAAATCTCAGTGACTTGGATTTTTCAAAACTTTCTAAAGGAAGCTTAAATGGAGTGAAGTTTCCCAAATTCAGTGGCTATATTCCCAATACAGTGACTACAGATGGGCCGGTTAGCATATGCATGATGTCCAAGTGAGACTGTTGCTCATTTACCTTAAACTTTTATGCTGGTATAGTATTCGTTTTCTCCCTCTCGGAGTCTTCCCAAAGCACTCCTGGAATTGAGCAAATTGTGGTTTATGCAGAATATCATATGGCAGTTCAAGACTGTTGGGAAATAAACAATAAATTACACATTAAAAAAGCTTTTTTCCCCAACAATTTTAATTTGAAAAGAATTTCTAAAGTGCTTCATTATTAAAGTACTTATTAATCATACAAAAATATTTGGTGTGCCTGGCAAAACAAAAATGGTAACATAGCTAATTATGTCTGCCTTCCAGGGGTTGGGCTTTACTGCATCCTAAACCATTTCAGAAAGATGGTCTCTGTTCTAAATGACTTAGAGCTGAAGAACAAATGGACAGACAAGCAGATAGACAACAAAGGAAGAAAGATTCAGAGTAAATGGAAGCCTTTGCAATGGGTTGATTTAAGTTGTGACAGGCCAGAGAAGCCTATATGGGACAGAACAGGGAGAAACTTTTGTAGGTAATCTGATGTTCTCTAGTGTGTTATCTTTAAGGATAAAGCCTTAATGTGGAAATAGCATTGCTTATTCTGTTTTCATGTGAACTAGTTTCACAACAGCAAAAATTCTTCCACCATAATATAATTAATGAGGCTTTTGTTAGCAAAAGCAGAGTGTAGAGAAAAGAAAGGAACCCACTAACAAAAGTAGGAGTAGTCTGCTGCAAGATTTGGTAAAAGTGCTGGGTATAAATTATAAACACTCTGGATCAAACACGTGTTTCATAAGCTTACTGTCACTAAAACAGGAGGTCTATGGAATATAATCATGCAGGAAAGTTACAGTTTTCTCCAAAATCTTAGGTAGAATAAAATCGGAACTTAGTCACCATCTGCAGCTATATTTTTCCTCCTCTCTATAATTCCAAGGATACAGATGCTGATTACAAGCAGAGAGCAATATGCTGTAGCTTGGAAACCAGCCAGTGGATAGGAAGAGAGTATGGTCAGACAGTTTTACAGTCAATGAGAGATCAGAGCAAAACTAGAAAGCAAATGAGCCTGGAACTATGAAGGATGAATAAAGAATTGTGCTGCTGCGAAAGGGTAGAGCTATCTGTTTCTTTTTCTTGTTACATGATTTTAGCCATATCTATAATGTCTTGCAAAAATGACAGATACAAAAATGCTTTCTTAGATGTTCTCATCCCCAGGGATTTGAGCCCAGAGCTGCCTGTGTTTTTCCACTCCCACCCAGCCAAAGACAGATCAAAATGATGAAAAAGAAGGGACTCGATGGAGCCGTGAACTCTAAATGATCTATTGAAACACAGGCAAAAACATTCACCCACACCATGACATGAAGAGTACTTTTCTTTAATGTAAGCAAAATGTGGCCAAATCAATCTGCTTAGTGCTGCAGGAGGCTAAAGAAAATGCTTTTCAGCAATTCATTATAATTTAGAAAATATACAGAGCCTGTTTTAAGTGGTTTATAATTTTATTGTGGTAACAGTGTTCCAGAGCTGAAGGATCTTCTGTTCACCTCTGGAGTAGTCAATGACTTAGCTCCAAAGCCTTCCCTTGATTGCACTCTTATAATCCTACCTCTACTGTTGCAGAGCTGTGATTCTGAGGGCTTTAGTTAAAGGTAGATGGGGTGGAAGTTTCCTTGTTGTGGGAAATACCTTACCTTAATGTGTCACATGAGACACAGGCTCCATTTAGAGGTGTAACAAATGGATTAAACTAAGTTTACAGACTCTTCTTTCCTATAGTAAATACACAGCATCACATCACGTGTCTTTTAAATACCTCCAGCGATGGTGGAACAACCACTTCCTGAGCACCCTGTTCCAGTGCTTTACAGCCCTATCAGTGAAGAAATTTTTCATAATATGCAATGTAGACATGACTAGACAAAACTTGAGGCTATTTCCTATTGTCCTATCACTTGTTACTTGGGAGAAGAGACCGATACTCACCTCACCACAACCTCCTTTCAGGTA
>NW_008588150.1:0-9680 GCF_000691845.1 Merops nubicus
TATTTTATAAAATATTTAATAAAATTTATGACTTGTGCGATCTTTCTAACTTTCATTACTTCCAATTTTCTTTGACAATTCCCCCCAATTTCCTTTCATTTTCTGTTCATTATCATTGGTTTTCAAAAACTGTTAGTATTCCTTCTCATCACTCTCTCCTCTTCCCACTTCTCACTTTTTTCAGTTCTTGTGCTAATTGCTTCGGTTTTCAACTTCACCTTCCAACACCGCTCGCTGTTTTCCAGAATTTTTGTCACAGCCACTCAGTTTCACAGTTCGTTTTAACACTTACACAACCAAGTCTTATTTTCTCTGCTCACTTACCTCACCCTTCTTAATCTGCTCCGTCCTTGTCACTAGTTCTCCCTCAGTCCTACGTACTCAGCAACTTGATCTCAAAAGAGTTGAGCCTCAGAGGAATTTGCTCCTTACAAAACAACCAGCACTGAGGAAGACAAGAGAAGATGAAGGGAAACGTTGACCTCTGAAGCCACTCTCAGAGCTCAGCACTAAAAGTCACCTCTTTTCAGTCCTAGTTACCTTGAACACTAAAACCACAGTTTTCCTGCCTTCCGCCTTCATTTTTCTCCCATTTTACACTTTCATCTGGTCTCTCCAGATCTTCAAAGAACAATAATCCAACTCTCACTTACCTGAAAACTGAGAGGTGAATACACAAAACTATTTGTCCTACTACTTCTCACCTGGAGGCATGAAGGACTGGAAGACACTAAACTACATCCTGTGACTAAGAATTATATTTCCTTCACTGCCAATATTCTGGGAACTCCTTCAAAGTCAGGTCACAGCTCATCCCAGCCCTTAGTTTGATATTATAAAGTTGTTTTTTTTTTTGAAATAGCTTTGCTTGAAGTTCATAGAAACTTAACAGCGTGCCACTGCTAATATTTAGTTTTAAAATAACCACTTAGGAAGTGTCAGTGTTCATCTCCTGAAGGACATTGTTCCATTTCAGTCTTAACAAACCTATCATCATCTACTTCAGTTAAAGAAACTGCCAAAGGACAGTGTCTGTCAAGGCTGTACGCTTCCCTCAAATCTTGTGGTGGCATGAAATGACTAAAAGAGTGACAGACTGCACTTAAAGCAAAGTTCAACTACTTCATTCTCCTTTGTTTCCCATACAACTGTGAATCGGGAATAAGTAATTCAGAATTTGCAGTAATTTGAGTAAAACTGACATGAAAAACAAGCTAGGGAGATAATGCAGTGTTTGTTCTATCTTGCCCACAGACATTTTGTAAGTGTTCCAAGAATGCATCTCTAACCGTATCTTCAGAGGAAACATGAGCATTTCTTCATTTGTACAGTGTTTATTATATTATGGTAAGGTCTGTCATCAAGAGTTAAAAACAAAGGTCAAGTAAAAAAGAAATATAAAGTTACACATGCATTTAGAACAAGCATGCCTATTTACACTAGCTATAGACTACTCTGAAATGTAGGACACTTTGGGTTTCAGTTTTGTCCCTTTTCATTCTATTTTGGCTTTCTTGTGGTAGCCAGAAATTAGACAGGGACATAACACTGAGAGACAGAAGGCTGTATATTTAATATTTCAACCTGAAGCAGAGGTAGACAAATTAAAACAACAACAACAAAACCATCACCCACTTCTGAAGCCTCAAACATTAACAGATTTCACCTCAGGCTTAAAACTGCATCTTAAACTCAGTCTCAGAGCTTTGAACGCAGAATCAGCTTGAATGTATCTGGTAACACAGGCAGAGTAAATTTGATTCTGTCCACAAAGCTTTGCACAGAGATACCTTTGCACATCCCCATAGGAGTGATCAGGAGCACAGTTTGGACTAGTACGTCTTAATTAATCTCTTCATTATCCTCTGACTTGTCACTCAAGAATCTGTCAGGTTGTTCCCAAAATCCTCTGGGTATTTGGAAGCCTGGCAGTAGGTGAGATAAATTTTGTAAACGCTGTCTTAATTTCTCAACCATCTAGCATGCATTACTCTTCAGGACCAAACACATTAGTGTCCAGAGCCCCATTTATTTTTCACACACAATCAAATAACTTTAGGTAAGGCTCTGACTGAAAAACCTCAAGCTCTACTTTTCCAAATCATCTCTCTGTAGCCTCATGCAGAGCAGCTTTTATGCTTATCCATTAAAGGATACTTTCCTTCTAAAGTCTTTACAAACATGCAGCACTCAAAATAATTGAGTTGATATCAAGATAATTAGACTTTAAATATTAGTTAGGCTTGCCCATAAAACACCACAAGCAGCTGCAGTAGTCTTTATTTTCTATTTTCTCCAAGGGTTTTTTCCTCACAACTTTTTATTTTCTTCTACTTTCATACAATTTCACTTAGCTCACAAAAGTCTACTACTTGGAAAAACAAATGTATACATCCTTTTTGGCTGGATAGAATACTCCTTTAATCACACTTTATTGCTCTGCACTTAAACTACAGCTTTTGTGATGAACATGCAATTATTCATTACGGAACATATATCTATAGGTGTGAGATACACATTTACTCTCATTACAAATTTATTTGCTTACGTTGTGGTACTCTCCAGAATTAGAGGCGTGATTCAGTACCTACAGAATCAATGGAAAGCCACACATTGATTTTGGTGGATTTTGGCTCATACCCAAACAGGCTGACAAAATAGCCACATCTTCCTCTTCTTCAGAAAGCCCTGATGGGGTTAAAAACAAAAGGGGGAAGGGGTTGAGGGAGAGGATTAAAAATATATATATTTTTAACAGTACCTTGGAGATCAATTTCCTGCAAAAAGAATACAGTTGATATGTACCAAAACTAGTTGGCAAACTTAAAGAATGGCTAGAAAACTGGAGTAATTGAGAGATTCACCAAAAAAAGAGCAGATGGTTTCTCTGAAGAAAAAAAAAAGTCAGAGTGGATGTCACCATTGATAAGCCAGTAGCTATTTTATTTCTGGAAATTAAGTTCCAATTTCCATGCAACATTTCTCATATTTATTTGTAAACTCGCTGTTTTGTCATTGCTTGGGTGTGTAACTGGCCTGCCCACTGACCCGGCTGTCTTACTATGCAGTGCACAAGTGACTTTCCTGGCAGAAGAATAGCACCTAACTAAATAAGAAACATCAATGAAAAAGTCATATGAATAATTCTGAAACTGATTATTGAAAGTTTTAATGAACATACCTCAGAGTTATATATAAGAACATGCTAAACATATGGGTTTTTTCACTGACCATTTCTTTTGTATTGGTTACAAAATAACAAATGGTTTCTTTTCTCTCAGCCAGCTCAAGTCAGTACCAAATAAAATATCAGTAGAATATAACATTTGTCATATTTCTTCAGAATTCCCATTTCCTGATCTTTTTATACTATAAATCCAAGAAAGCACTAAAATTTGTATTTAATCTCAAATCTCTGAAAATAAGCCCTTTCACCACTGAAATGCTGCTCAAAATGGAACGGATGTTAAAATACTACATGTCTACTTATGAGAAGCCTCCATAGCATTTCTGATGGGAATGTGCTCACTGAAATGTATTTATACCTAGTGGTAAAACATCTAATTTTCACAAGTAATGCATGGAAAAAAAGAAAAGTGTACTCTTCTGAATGACCACCAATGAAAAGATTGTGAAAGCAGAAAAGCTAATTGTCTGGTTTTACTCTAAATACTCACTCTGTGTTTGCACAAGTGTTTTATTCAGCAATTCCTAGCTCCAATTTCATGATAGACACTAAGAATGCATGCAGCTCTACACATAAGTGAAGTAATAAAAAGCAATCATGAAGACTATCCAGACAATTACTAGCACCATAAAGGGACTATAGGATATTAAATATAAATAAACAAGAAGCAGTGTTCTTAGGATTAAAAACTAATAACTTCATGCATAATCAACAAAAGGCTCTAGGAATTTCCAGCACGTTATTTAGCTTTGTTTTTACATAAAGTCTATCTGAATAGTATGTTACAAAGGATTTACAGAGATTTCAGTGCAATTAGTAATCAGATGGCAGCGCAAGCCATAGCAGGAGCGGGTTCCGCACACTGCTGTGCTAGCTTAATGAAACACTCACCCAGAGAGATATTCTTCAGGGAATAAAGTATATATGAGACCTTCTCCTTTGAGACTACCAACCATGCCAGTCAGAGGGGAGATGCATTTCCTTTGGTAATGAACCAAAAGCACACTAATTTTTCATGGAAATTAGATGACCAAAATGCATTTATATTTTGAGGCTACCAATAAAAGATTTTGACCCAGAAGAAAAGCAGCCAACATCGAGTCACCTTCTTCAGCACATAAATGGACTCATTTTGGTAGGTGAGATGGACACCATATATCATATACATGTATATTCTGCCAAGAATTCTTTTAAACTAGCTTATATTACTTATTAAAGAAAAATATCTCTCATACTTCAAAGTATTTATGAGACTTCCAAATCTGCTTGCTTCTTTTCTTGGATTTTCATCTAGAGGCAGCTTCCTTCCCTTGAAACAGAATGGGACAACACCTTTAGCAGCAAGTGAGGGGTAAAAAAAGCTGTCCTTGTTTGACCTACCTATTTGTGTCCTCTCAAGATGAATTCTATCAATTCTATTACATTGTTGTCATATCACACACTATATGACAGTCTTTAATGTGTTTTGAATGTAATTTGACACACTGCAGCACTGTAAGGCAGCAAAATATTTTTAAATTCCCACAATCTGCTATTATTTTCAGTATGTCTGTAGACAAACACACCACCTCCCAGCAGCTCAGGAATGCTACCTAGCATCAGACATCTGCTCCTTATCACAAAGATCAGCTGACCTGCACACTGATCTATTCTCCCCTCACAGTAACTACAGTGTGAGTCATGGCAGGAGAGGCTTCTACATACTCCTCTGCCAGCTTCATGTGACTCTCACCCAGACAGACCCTCCTCAGGTGAAAAAAGTGTAAATCAGAACTTCCTCTTCCCCTTGAGACTGCTAACAACAGTGCTAGTCTCAGGGGAGTTGCATTTTCTTTGGTAACAGACCAAAACCACACTTTTCAAGGAGGCTGTTGTGTTTCTGTCAGCTGCCTTCTCTCCTGTGACACTGACCTTCAAAGCCTTTGGACCAAAGACTGGCTTGTCGAGCTCTCAGTAACAATGAAGCTACTGTGAGGATATCCTCTTCGATATTTCAGCTGTTAGAACCCTTCACTGCACATGGAGGTAGCCATGCCTCTTATGCCACTCGAATGTATGACATACTTAAAAGTTTTGGTGAAGGAAAAATTAGTTCGTACAAACTTCTTGAGCAGTACAAGTATATTCCCTGAGCCTATACATGACAGTCTTGAGCAGCCTGGACTGCAAGAGTTCATATAATTGTTAGAAACATTTTACTTAGAAGATTATGTTGTTCAAATCAAAGGAAAACTTAGACAGAAAGGTATGTTGGATTCTACCTTTGATTTTCATGCAATTCATGGAGAATTCTGGTGAATTTCCATTTCTAAAGATACTGTGGAAATGGGAAAGGTCTTCACTAAGCACTTTACTAATATCTCCCTTAAGTAAAAATCTACAGGCTCGGCTCATGTAAGAAATTAGGCAGCTTAAACAGTGCCTTTCTAGCATTAAGAAATCCTGCAGATCAGATATAAAACTGCATTAAATCAAGACATAAAGACAACATCTCCCTGGAGTAAGAAAATACCACTTCTGATGTTGGAGAAAGGGTGAGCAATTGTTTTAGTAACCTCATTAATTTCCCAGAAGACTTGTGTGTTACATGCTTTGTAGTTCTCTGCTTATCAGGGTAAGGACAATGAACCAGGTCTCCTTTGAAAGTCAGCAGACAACCACAACCCGGTTAATTTTTCAGAATATCTGGTTTCCTTCACACACAGCACCGCACTATTAAGACATGAAACTGTGAGGTAAAGGTTGAAGGAGTTCAGTCGAAATCAGATCTGGAATCCCTTTCAAGTTAAAGCTGCAGAAGCTCTCCAACTCGAAATCTACAGGAAAGTAAGAAAACTTCCCCTACCCACCCAAATAACACCCAGCTTAATAACTGAGTATCTAATATTTGTAATACACAGAACTCCACATGTAAAAGAATAAATGGAATAGAGAATGTTCACAAAGGAAAGCTCTGAATAAGATGTCAGAAAAGGTAAGAATGAAAATAAAACACCCAAAACACAAAACGAATTAGTCCATATTGAGGAGATCAGAATTAACAAAAAAACATTAGTGGAGTATTAAGAGAATCCATCTTGGAGAATCAAGCCGTACTTGCATTAACCACATTAACTTGAAAAGTAAACATGTGATAACCACTGACATGAAGATGTGACATCACCAGTAAGCAAGGACAGTAACTAGAATATGATATAAGATTTAGAAGGATGTCTACTTCAAATTTGTCACCCACAGAAATGGCCGGAAATAATAAGCATCAAGACCTAGATTTATCGATCCATCGGCATGATAATAGCATAAAATGGGCAAAGATGACAGAAGTGCATCCACAGAGTTATTCTAAATAAAAATATGAAAGTACTGATGCTAGAGTTCTGATCCATAGTACTGTTCCGGTCACACATTTCCAGAACAGTGACTCTAAGCGAGATCTGTCTCTATAACAGTGATAATTATTTCTAATTAGGGTGCAGTAATTGAGTGTTAACAGAAATTCTGCATTGCAAAGTCATTTGTAGCCTGTAGAGTCTCAAAACTGCATTTTGAAAAGCAGAGGGAAAAATGAAAATAAAGCTTTCAAAGCATCTTAAGCCCTCACAGGAACTTAAACAAATGCTCTTCCCAGCCAGCATGGCAAGATGTTTTACTGAATTCACAGTTGGCTCCTTTGGCCAAAGATGGCTAACATATAATAATTAGGGAAAAAACAGCATGACTGCTGTTTAAATGAGCCATTAAGGACAACCAATTGATAGGTTTTATTATCTTTTTGTTTTCTGTTTTTCTACTTATGTAGCTGAAGACCTTGGGGTGCCAGTAAGATATCTCTTGAAGTTAAACATTTTCAAAAGAGTGAATATTTCAGAAGAAAACCAAAAACTTTTCAACTCTTAACATTACCAATAAAGTGAGTAGACAACAGATGAGAGAAGGAACAGCCCCAAAGGGAAATTATGAAAGCTATTAAAATACTATTTATAGGTCTGTATGAAGAAACACAATCCATCTTTCAAAAAAAAAAAAAAAAAAAAAAAAAAAATCAGAAAGAAAAGTAGTATCATTCTCCACAAAGGAAATGCAAATATTTTTTTTGACAGAATGAAAATGAATAATTATAACAATTAATTATAACAATTTTAGAATGTTTAATTTGGCCTGGTAATGCTAAAAAGGGAGATCTAGCATACATGTGGACAGAACCTAAGACCATTTTTTGGGGCTCATCCATAAAGATACCAAGGAACCAGCTTTGGCTTTTTAGTCCTGTATTCCACAACAGAGGAAACAAAAGTATAAAGCATTGCTGAGGAGTAAGAATAAGTAAGAGCTCAACCCAGGTGGCTTCATGGACAGGTCATCACAGAAAACTGATGAATGTTTTCAGAGTCATTAGAGGAGCCTGAAGTAGTAGGCTCAAGCTAGCATCCAGCTCCAAAGCTAATTCAGTGTTTGGAGACCAACGCGTTGGCCACAGAGGATGATAAATATTAAAATCCAGTTATTAATTTTACACAGATAAAAAAAGCACTACACAGATCTAGTAGAAGTATTAGGAATCTGGAGTTCTTGCTCCATGATTCACTACTGGCATTTACCAACACAACACTTGCTCATGCTTGCCATCTCCTCTTCCTGTTCTCTCCTGTCCAGGGAAGGATTGTACCCAGCTCCCATTCCTTGCTTGAGCTGACAAAGGTGACCTAAAGACGCTTTATTCTGAAGTCATTATTTACCCTAAAGGAAGAGTCTTCCTTTAAAATGCTTCCTATGACTTCTGACAATCCTCAGGGTGCATTCTGGGGAAGTTAATACTAATATGTTGCAATTTAATGCTCTTCATACTCCCTGGCAACAGCCTGTGTTCTAGGCCAGACTGCAGATGTCTGCAGTCATTTCAGACATTCCAAACACACACTGGTTGGTGGGCAAGAAACATGAAAACCCCTCCTGATGCAATGCTAGGAGAAGAATCCCTCCCAGTGCACACCAACAAACAATATTTGACCAATTTAACTTCCACCCCTTCTCCCACACCATAGTGCTTGTTATTGTTGCTTCCCTATCTCCTACTCTGCAGCAGCAATTCAATGTCTCATCCCAGAGGTAGGACAAATTCAATGCTAGGGATCTTCTGCTCTCTACTGCTGCAGCACCTGCAATAATACCAACACCAAATAACAGCGGTGTCTTGACTGCTCATGAGCAAAGACCGAAGCCTCCTCCTCTGCAGAGTATCCCTGAGTCCTTGTTCCATGCTGAACAAAGCACCAGTACTCAGAGTTAAAGAGTTCACTGACATCAGGTAGTGGTTGTTCAACTGCAGACTCTCATGTGAAACTCTCCAGAGGAGCACTTGGTGAGATTTGTACCAGGAATTTCTTCAGTGCTGTTGCTTTCTTTGTATAGTGATGCTGTGGGAGAAAGCTCATTGTGTCTAAACTTTCTCCCTAACATACCACAAAATAGGGTTCTTAAAATAAATTCCATACCAACTTCCGTGACCACCTTTGAATCCTCAGTGTGCCACAGCATTCACTTAACCTGTTAAGAGGTGTGAGAGATCAGCAACTGAAAAGTCACTCCTCTGTAACAGTACTGATACTGAGAACAGTACACTGAACATCCAGACTTCTTCTGAGACATGCATACAGAATGTCTTCTCAGCAAAAGATGCAGCATCTTGCTTGTAGTTGTTTTAGAGTCCAATGTGAGCTCAGTCTTCCATGCTTCCAGGTCCAACTCTCAACTATTCCTGCAAGACCACACTGCTATTCTCAAAGCAGCCGAGATCCAATACTCACAAAACAGTAAAGCAACAAGCTATCTGATGTCATTATTTTAATTATGGCAGGCTCTTGAGAGTCCCCACACTCAAGAAAGTGGGGACAAAGTATGTTTACTCTTGTATACTTTGCACACACTGTCACTGCCCTGGGCTACATGTGACCATATTTCCCCCCTTCAGGAAATGTCCCCTTCAGGACATGTCCAGCAGACCTGGAAGAAGCAAACTATGAGGTGTGCAGGTGCAGCCACTACAAAATCCTTTCCAGACTGACAGCAATAGTAAAACTACATGCTAAGAGAAACTACCCATCAGAGGCCAGTACCTGCATTCCACCCCTGGAATTCTATTCCACCAGGATTCTATTCTATTCTATTAGCAGCATTCTAATCAGGTAATACAGCAAACACCACCAGACTAAGCAACTCCTCACTTTTCTCCCCATGCCTGTGTCCCCTTCCTACAGCCCTGACCAGCTGTGCTTCTGGGGCTCTGTTTCTTCCAACAGTACTATCCTCAAACGTAAACTCTGTTCACTCTTCCTCATTCAGATGTCCATCACCTTACTTCCTGGTCCACAAAAACTCCACAGCCACTTTTCTGTATGAACCAGAACTACCTTTTTTCCCCTCTCTCTAAACGGGTCCACCAAACCAACTAGCTTCAGAATAGCTCAGCCCTTGTGTCATGGTTACAGGGGCTGGG
>NW_008588151.1:0-2092 GCF_000691845.1 Merops nubicus
CGGCCGCCGGCACAGCGCCCGCCCCGCTACGCCCCCGAAAGCCAAGGCGAAACAGAGAAGGCCGTGGATACTTTTTCTTTCCCCAGCTGCTCCCAAGCGAAAGGCACAAAGGCTCCCGCCTGGCACAGAGGCTGGGCTCCAAAAAAAATCCAGGGCCCGGCCGGGCCTCAGCAGGAGGGCAGCGAGGGCCCTAGAATCAGTTAGGCTGGAAAATACCTCTAAGATCATCAACCCAACACTACCACAGCCACTAAACCATGTCCCCAGGTGCCATGTCCACAGGTTTTTGACTCCACCACCTCCCTGGGCAGCCTGGGCCAATGCCTCATCACCCTGTCAGCAAATAAATCCTTCCTACCATCCAATCTAAACCTCCCCTGGCACAACTTCAGCCCCTTTCCTCTCATCCTATTGCTAGTTACTCGGGAGAAGAGACCAACCCCCACCTCACTGGGACCTCCTTTCAGGGAGTTGTAGAGCACAATACGGTCTCCTCTTAGCCTCCTCTTCTCCAGACGAAACAATCCCAGGTCCCTCATCTGCTCCTCATATGCCTCACCAGCTTCATTGCCTTTCTCTAGACCTGCTCCATCCTCTCGAAGTCTTTTCTCAATTTGTGGCACCCAGAACTGACCCCAGTACTCCAGCTGTGGGCTCCCTGGTACTGAGTCCAGGGCATGATCACTTCCCTGTTCTTGCTGGACACTAGTTTTGGTCCAGGCCAGGACCTAGTGCTGGTGGCCACCTTGGCACGCTGCTGCCTGATGTGCAGCCATCTGTCTACCAGCAGCCCCAGGTCTTTTTATGCCAAGCAGTTTCCAGCCCCTCTTCCAAGCCTGTAGCATTGCCTGGGGTTGTTGTAGCTGATGTGCAGGGTCCCATACTAGGCCTTGTTAAACCCTCTCCATCGCCCTCAACCCATCCAATCTGTCCGGTTCCCTCTGCAGAGCCTCCCAGCCCACAAGGATCAACACTCCCACTCAATTTGGTGTCACCTGCAAACTTACTAAGGGTGCACTTGATCCCCTCATCCAGATCATTGGGTCAGGGCAGCCCAGCCACAGGTTTGGCAAGGCAGCCCTGGGGGGAAAGCCCAGAGCACCCCCCTTTCCCCAGGGAGGTGGAAACAAAACCGGGGTTAGTAGTTGTAAAGAACAACCCACATCACTGGCCCAGGGCTGGGGGAGCAACATGAGCAAGCCCCGAAGCACAGCCCTGGTGCTTTCAGCACGAGCCCCAGAAAGCAGCACAGGCAGCCTTCTCCATTCTACATACTTTATTAGATTGAGAGCTGGACAAACCACAAAGTGTACAAAATGGAGACCACACTACCAGAAAAGCAGGATTGTGGGTAGCAGCAGCATTCCTACGGCCCAGAAGCATTTGGTAGAAGTGTGGAGAGGGCAGGCTGAGGCAGGGGCTCTTATTGCCACCTGCATTTTTAGATTCCCCGAGGACAGACCCTGCTCGAGTCCTGACAGAGGCCAACTGACTGGCATGCCCTGAGGCAGAGGGGCCACGTTTCTTCGGGTTCTTTTGGAAAGGACAGGCTGGCTTGAGCCAGCAGTGGGTGGGGGTAAGTGCTCCAAGGACCTGAAATGCTGCGCCACCCACACACACACCAGCAAGAGCCTAACCCTTGTCCTTTTTGGTCACAAACCTTCCCACGGCAGGACTCTATACTGACGACTTTGCAGGAAATAGGTGGTGGTGAGATCTGGTGAGCCCACCATCTCTCCTCTAGTGGAGGCCTGTCAAACTCACCACCCCAGGCATCTCAGACTGGCCAGCAACATCTACCACAACAGCAATAGCTAGTACAGAAGCCAGGGTAACTTCAACTCAGATTTGTCCAGTCTATGTTTAGGTCTATTCTACGAGTACATATGCACAAGAACTTCAAAAATACTAGGATATGATGCAAGTAGTGAGACACCAACAGAAGAGGAGTTTAATGGTGGACGTTCCCTAGAAAGATGATGAGAGGATGGGAGTTAGACTAGCCCTTCCCCACCCTGGGACGGGGCACGGGAGGCTGGCTGCACCCCTGCCCGCAGCTGCGCCCCGCAGCTGGGCCGCAGCGTGGGCGGCG
>NW_008588152.1:0-2383 GCF_000691845.1 Merops nubicus
TGAAGATGTAGAGGTTGTGATCCCCATCTGTGGGGCAAAGGGAGGAGTGAAGAAACCTCATCCCAGCTCCCAGCCAGCGCTCCCCGGCTCCCCTCTCCTCCCTGCACAGCTCCACGGGGCTTTGGGGATGCTCAGGGCTTGGAGGCTCCCTTCTGCCTCTTCAGCTGCCCCCTCAGCTTCATCCATTGCCTCCAGTCCAGCCTGGAGAGGGTAAGAACTGGCCAGCTTGTCCTTCACAGCTGAGCTCCTGCAGCAGATCAGCTCTGCCATGGCACAAGCTTTAGGGTGTTTTCCCCTCTCCCAGCACACCAAGCCATTGCCGTGTCCTCGAGATGCTCCACGTTGTGGGCAACATGCATCAGTGATGCCACCAGCCCCAGAAACACATATGGGGCTGTGGAGCAGCCAAACCCACCTTTCCCACCACTGGAGCTTATCAGAGCAGAACCAGGGTGCAGCAGCAGGGTGAGGGGTGGGGGTATGTGTTTTGGGAGAGGGCAGCACCGACCAACACCCACCAGCGGTTATGGCATCGAAGAAGGAGTGGCAGTAATAGGGGCTGAGGCTCCTCTGATGCTGGTCCCCACCATAAAGGTCAGTGCTCCAGTCCTGGAAGTGAGTGAAGACCTTTCCTGGGAGCTGGATGGCTGAGCCCTTCAAGGGCTTCCCTGGGATGGAGCAAGGAGCAAGGGGTGGTGAGTCGTGGAGAAGGGGCAGGGAAGCAGCTTTCCCCAGCTCACTGGGCAGGGCTGGGGAGCTGTGCCAGGGCTCCAAACGCTCCTTCTCCCATTGCCTGGTTCCTGTCCCCCTCTACATGGTGGTAGCAAAGACCCCTTGACACCCTCAAAAAATCATGCCTCACCGTTTCCCTGGTTGCAAACAAATGGGCAGAAAGTCCAACTTTCTTTACTCTGGAGGACCTAGTCTCCATCCTACATGCCCTACCACCTCTTCCTGCCCAACCTCAAAGGGATGGGGCCCATCCCCACCACGCCCCTTGCACGTAGTCCTCTCCCCTTGCAGGAACCTGCTCCCCTCCCTGCTCCTCGCTCTCCACCCCGGGCAACAACCCCGGCAGAACCGAGGGATGCTCGCGGAAGCTCACCGTACAAATTCTGGATGGCCAAGACGTCGTCCCAGCTGAGGACAAAATCCTTGCTGAGCTTCTTGTAGTAGGGAGACATGAGGGCGCTCTTGACGGGGGAGTGCTCCAGCCCCAGGGTGTGCCCGACCTCGTGTGCCACCACGACGAAGAGGTTGCGGCCCTTGCCGCTGCGCAGCGACCAGCGCTCGGCGCTGTCGAAGTGAGCTTCCCCCCGCCGCGGGAAGAAGGCGTGGGCCAGGGCACCTCCTGGGGGCACAGGAGCCGTCAGGGACCACGGAGAGGCCCCCAGGCACAAGCCGAGGGGCAGGGGAGGGCACGTGCCCCTCTGGTTTGCTTCCATACGCAGCAGTTTTAGGGGTTTGGGAGCATGAAGAGAAGCTTCCCACAACTATTTCTCGCAGAAGGTACGACCCACACCAGTTCTGCCTTCTGCTCCTGTGCTTGGGGTGGGGTTTGTCTGCTCTGTGCTTTATGTCTTTGGTTTCTTCCTGGGCTTGGGCCAAAGGCTGAAGCCACCGCAGTGACCTGTGCTAGCCAAAAGCTTTGAGAGGGAGAACCTGGGCTTGTCAGCGGCTAGGCAGAAAGGCTCAGCTGGAATAAGCTCAGGTTTGGGGGATGCTGTCAGGCCAGGCAGGGCTCCTTGGAGGCCATCAGCACGATGCTATAATGAGTATCTCAGCTGCCTTGCTGGCAGACCCCTGTTGCCGAGCTGGGAACGAGGACCCCAAACCAAAAAGCAAACTGGTGCAAACTGGGACAGAGGGACTGCGGGGGCAGAGCTCTGCCTCCAGCACACCCAGCCCATCACCTCCCCAGCCCTCCCCCCTGCCGGGGAAGAGCCCACGTTGTAAAAGAGCAGCTTACGAGGGGGAAGCGACCAGCACCTGGTCCGTCGAAGGCGTTGCTGAGCCCGTCGTTGTGGTCCCCGTGGAAGAAGGTGAGGCGGATGTCGGCCGGGCCGTCCCGTGCCTCCCAGAAGAGCAGGGAGGACACGTTGCTCCAGAGCTGGAAGGCGGCTCTGACGGCCAGGCGCACCTCGTGCTGCGGCAGGTAGGAGGGCCAGTTCACCACCCGGTAGGTCAGGTGCCTCTTGTACCACCTCCCGCCTGCAAAAGGGGTCAGCTCAGCACCACGACGGGGGCTCGGGCTTGTTCTTCCACCCCGGGGGCTGCCTGGGGAAAGGGAAGCCCCCCTGGTGCTGGGATACGCCATGGCTTGCCCAAGCTGAAGGTGAAGGTCAAGCCGGGTGTGCCACCAGCAGCCTTGGCACCCTGCACC
>NW_008588153.1:0-18735 GCF_000691845.1 Merops nubicus
CGGGGCGGCCGGAGCGGGGGCCGCGGGCGCAGGCCTCCAGCACAGCCAGGACTCCAGCCTCAACCAGGTGCCTCCCAACAAGAAACCACGCATAGGGCCTTCAGGCGCGAACTCAGGCGGGCCTGTCATGCCTTCAGATTATCAGGTACTGCTTGAATTTTTGCAGCTTTGATACCCTTGCACCAAAACGTTGTGTTTTTTCCCCTTCCCCGCTGCACGAACAGATCGTGATTTAATGCATTTCTCAAGTAACCTGAGCAGGCATGCTGTGATGTATTAGATAAAAGTGTGGGTTTCAAGATTGAAAATTAAAAGGTTTTTGTTGTGTAGTTAGTAATTTTACACAGAATAGCAGTACAAGTTGTATGTGCTGCACCCTGTAACGTGTTGAGGACTAGTCCACTCCAGGAAAGCACTTAAACATGTGCTTACCTTTGAGAGTTATCTTGCCGAAGCCAGTGGAATTATTTCATCCATGCAAATGCTGCTTTAGATCAAGTTCAGGATACTTGGCTCTTGACAATATTAAATCCTGTGTGAGAAGCAGATCTGAGAAGATCCTGAGCAGAAGCAAAGTTAGAACCAGTCTCTCTCATTTTATCCCTGCCTCACTGTACCTCATTTCATCACATGCATGGAGCGGTTCTTTAGTTATTCTAGTATCTTGCTAAGTCTAATTCTAGTGTTAAAGAAAAAATGCATGTTAGCACAGGAATGATGTTTTGGTTCATCAACGTGATTCATGCTGAAGTAGGGCACAAAGACACGCATTGTTTCTAATGTGACCAAAGTTGAACAGATTCCACGTTTTCCAGCACAGTAGCATTCATAAGGCAAAGCACTCTCACTGTATTATTTTTGGATTTGCATACTTGTCTTTCCTTACTAGAATTATATTTTCCACCAAAAAAGTGACTTAGACTAAATACAGAAAGCATTGAATTTACTGGGATTTTCAGTACTTGTGCATTTATACTTGCTGGGACAGTAATGATTTGAAAGCAGAATAAGTAAAAGGTAGACATTAAAGGTAAATTTTAAAACATGTTAGGGATTCTGTCTGCTGCTACCCTTCAAAAAGATCTCACCTTGGAGAAGGGTCTTTCCAGGCTGCTTTAAACTTAAAATAAGTAACTTTTAAAAAAACCAGCTCTGGAGTTGCCTTAACTTAGCCCTCCAGACTTTCTCCACAGACAATTGATTTCTTGTTGCCAGACATTTTTCTCTCGTTTCTGTTTTACTTTTTTAATTACAAATGATTGTGAAGGCATTGAGGGCAATTTAAGGGTAAAGACAACTAGGTTTCTTTTTTTGAAAAGTTCCAGAGAGGCTTGAGGTCTGGACAGATCACTACAACTGTCTAACTACACAGTATTTATGGCTGGCCTGTTCTGGTCTGTATTTTGAGGACTGGTGTGCTACATTTGATGATATCCATTATAGAATCCTTATACAGCTCTCTGAATTGTTGGCAAACTTCCCCCTTACAAATTACTAGCAGTCTAAGTATCTCTCTTTTTCTTATTTAATTTTCAGATATATTTATTTTTTTTACCCCTTATAGCTCTTTCTTTCTAAACTTTTAACAGCACAGGCATGACAATGTTGATCCGTATATTTCCTTTATATCACTCACTAAATTGTATGGTCTGATTACCCATTTTTACACTTGTGTTTGGCTATCTGCCCTTAAATTCTAGTTGACCGTCTTCTGTTCCAGAAAGGAATGTCTGCAATTTGTCCAAGTCTGACTGCGTTAAAAACAATTTCTCTTCTGTGGAAAACAAAAATAAGCATGGGCAAGTTAATGCATTCTTGTAGTCTTATGGCATTAATTTTACTTTGTCTTATTCAGAAGTAGGAAGATTTCCTTTGCTTTAACTTTCATTTTGCTTGTGATCTAAAGTCTGCATTGAATTTTTTTTTGTAGTTCACCGACCTCAATATATGTTGCTTCTACAAATGACAGTGCAAATTCCTAGTTGAATTTTACTGAGCCTTCGTTGTGTGATCTTGGGTGTTTTGCTTAGCATAGCAAGCTGATGCTTTTCATCCAGAGTAATTTCCTATAAAGTCATAGCATTTATCACAATTCTTTTCTGTTAGATAGAGCAAAGACTTTCAGAGTTTTGAGACAAATTCCACATTTCAGACACACTGTTAACAATCTAACCATTCAGGCCAAGCATAATGTGGTTATTAACAGCTCACGTGCTGGTGGAAGACACCTCTTCTGAAGTGTGCTGTTATCTCCCAGACTGACCATTACAAACAAGTGAAGTTACTCCTTACAACTACTAGTTACATGGATATTATATTGAGATACAGAGGTCTGCAAGATTGAACTGTTCTCTCTCTCTCTTTAGTGTCACTGTGCTTCATCTTGAAAGCAACCCTCATATTCATACATTAGACAGAACACAGAAAAACTAATGTGATATTTTTAGGGTTTAGTAAGTTTTGCAATATATGTAAAATCAAAGATATGTACAGAAACAAAGGGCCAAAATGTTTACACTGCCAGAACTTTAGGTTCCTGCTCTTCATCACCCAGCTGAAAAGTTGTGTGCAGGCTTTTACAGCTCTCCTGATTGAGATCCAATGGTTAGATGAGACCACTGGCTGGACTGCTGCCTTCATTGAGCAGATTCTTGGTGTGTGGAGGATGTGGTATTCTTACAGACCCACTGTCTCCATGGGATTTCCATTCAGAACTCAGACTTCTCCAGAGGCTTTCTGTAACTCATAATGCTGATATTTAATCAGAATGTAGATTCTTAACACTGTTCCTAGGCAACTGCTGTTGGCTGCAGTCTTGCTGATGCCCTTTGGACATAGCCAAGTAGAACCATTAACTAGACAGTGAACAGAACTCTTGTTGAATGACTGTCTGACCCTGTCCTTAACTTGGCTGGAAACAAATTATTTGGTTGAAAGACTCCCATTTCTTGTGGATTGGGATGGGGTTTACCTTGCTAGGGAGTCTCCTATCCATTGAGCAGTACTTTTCATGCCAAGTGATTTTTGCAGCTTGCATTATTTTGCAGCTCATTGTTAATTCTGGGCAGGGAATGGATATGGTAATAAAAGGGCAAATTCAACAGGCTGGAGATTGGAAATGATCCATGAATTTGGCTTGCTAAGATAGAAGTCCACTGAGCTAACATACTAAACAATAGAGCGGGAAAAAAAAAATCAGGAACAGGAACATTATGTTATTGCATGTACAAGTGCCCATCTTTAAGTATTTTCCTTGCTTCCAGTAGATCAGACAGCAGGTTGAAAGACTCATCTGAATTACATTATTTTATCCCACTGGACGTTTTTTTCATTTAGATAAACTGAGTAACTCTTAGGTGATGGTTGTCTTTTTCTCAGGAATGGGAAGAATTGTTTGTCTGTAGTATTTAGTATTATCTATCTGAAAAAGAGCATGGCCTTAGTGTGGGTTTGCATTAATAGCACTTACAATAACGATAGACATGAGTTTCAGAAACAGCTTGTCGTTTTTTTTCCTTCAAAACATGGGTGTGTACATGCTGTACTTCTCGGTGTTGGCCAGTGACCATGTGTATTTCATGTGCTGTGTTAAGGCCCATTGCAGATCAGATTGATTATTTCTTTTATGGGACCTTAAACAGACACACTGTTTAGTCAGCTTCTCCAACAGTCCCAGTTTAAGGAGGTTCAAAGAGGTTAAGAGTTTCCTGAGCTGCATGGTGCTAACAGGCTGGTTTTCAATCCCCTGATCCCACTCTCTTTTCCTGCAGCACTCCAGCTCACGCCTGAGTTACCAAAGCAACATTCAGGGATCTTCTCAGTCCCAGAGTACAATGGGCTATTCCACGTCGTCTCAGCAGAGCTCCCAGTATCACCAATCTCATCAGTCTCACAGGTACTGAGAGGGCTAACAGGCTGCACTCAAAGGAATGGACTAAAAGCCAGAAGACTCCAGCAATATGAAGTTCGTAATGATGAGAAGAACCAAAAATACAGACTATGATGCAGAATTAAAATTCACGATGACAAAAGGAAAACTTCACTCACTGAAGATGTCCCCTCTGCCCTGGCCCCTGTCCCTTTATTGCCATAAAGGAGATTGTCATGAAGTTTTCCTTCCTCCTTGCCCTTGCATGTGCCCCATTGTGGTTACTCTAATGAGCCCTTCTGATCTGAACCCAGCACTTAACTTCTTTAACCTTTGGAATTTTGAAGGATTCCTGGTGCACCTTCCTTATGCTGTAGTGATTGCCATAAATCTGTCTTTTCAATCTCTTTGATGGGATTTTAAAGTTTTAAAATCTTGAACTCCCAGGCTTTCAAGCTTGTATATAGTTAGTTTTATACTAGGCAAACCAGTTTAGCTATACAGGTATATTGCACCTTTTTAAAGCACTATGTTATTTTCACAGGATATTACTGTTTTGCTCATGGATGTCAAGAACAGCAAAATTTTACTGTTCCAGAGTATTTTACTATTCTGTTTTTATTAGTCTAGTTTTCAGGCAAGGTCTTAAGAGTTAAAAAAAAAAAAAAAAATTTAAAATAAATTTTAAAAAAGAAAAAGGAAAAAGAAAAAAACCCACCCATGTCTCTGCAACGACAAATATGCTTCATGTGACTGGACTGAATGCCAAACAGAAGATTGCTGATATTTCTTAACTCATTCACATTGAATTCTTGAAATCACAGTGATCATGCTCTGACTAGTTTTAAATTAAGCGTTATTTTAAATGAAACTGGGACAGTCACATAAAAAAGAGATGCTTTCAGGATCTGTTGGAACAGAAGAATGGAATGTCTTCCCAGGCTGGACACCAAAATAGTCAGGAAAATGTATTTACTGCCCTCAAGTCTCAGTAGGGAATGTGGATGATGGGCTTGTTTTTCTGTTAAGCAGGTGATTAATGTATGTGAGAGTTCTATAAATTTAGCTTTCCTTCACATTCCGGAGTCAGTTTTCTAAATACAGAGGTGACAGAAATACTAAGACTTGTGAAAACAAATGCATTTAATCATTTTATGTTAGAGTTAATAACTAAGAGAAATTATTGTGCAGTTTGAAAAGCATGTTGAAAATTGTTCCTTTTTTTCATGTTTATGATGCATATTCTGTGTCCCTCACATTGCTGTGATTAACCCAGATTGGTTACACCAGATGTGCTTGATTGCACTGAAATGTTTCTTTTTCCCTAGAGCAAACACGTTTTGATTGTGCCTAAGGACTGTGAGTGGATGGGTAGCTGGCAGAAAATCCCCAGTAAATAAGCAAGAGTTCAGGAGCATAATCAGAGGATTATTGTCCAACTTCTGCAGCCACATTTATTCAGAGAGACACAACATGTAATTTGGTGCAGCTTCGTTTTTCCTTCAGCCTTCAGAAATAAGGCTGGCTCTTGTTGCAGAGAACATGGAAAAATGCATTTAGAAAGCTAATAGCAACGTAGCATCAGCAAGCTTCTACAACTGGTGTCCAGAGAAGAAGTGAAGTGAGAAGAGTTTATATGCAAATGGTTAATGTCACAGGCCTTTGTTATCCCAGTGTGCTCTCTTCTGTGTCCATACAAAAAAAAATGTGTGTACCTGAACACATTCACAGTGAAGTTGTGATCAGCCCTAGCAAGCTGAGTATATCTGTTTTGCTCTGAGGAGAATGCTTTTCATCACAGACACATACAAGTTTCTACTGGATTTGATCTCCTGGTCATGTTTAATGCCCCCTTCCTCCTCAAACACATGTTGTTTTCATACCTGTTGGGAGCAGTTGGCTTGCTTTGCCCCTATCTACCATCATGTGGTTTTGACAACACCCAGCTTCTCTGGAAAAGCAGCTAAAACCTGCTGTTATCATCAGGTGGGTAAGGAGGTGGTGAAAATGAAATGAAGCAATTTGAAGGAAAACATTATTTTTTTTTTAGGGGAAAATAATCTCCCAAAGGATACTTGCAGTGTGTAACCCTTGAAATGCTACACATTATACATAACCTATTAGTCTGTTTGAAAGTTCACATTTTAGTGGTTCTTTATTTCAATGAGTCTGGAGTTACACTCTGTCCGTCAGTGGAATGTCTCACTTCTTACTGATGTTAGGACGAGATACCTTTGACCTAATGGATATTTGGACAATGCCACAAAGTAGCATTTATTGTATATTTTTGTGACTTGAATGTCATCTCTGCAAATTAACCTTTGGCAGAGTAGCTTTTGTCCGCTCCTGTTCTTTTCACCCTTCTGTTCTCTCAAAATGCTTTTGGCTTTTCTGTTATAGTTATCTAACGTTTCTTCTACCTACTGTGACCTGCAGCTGATCATCAACATTCATATATCGTCAGGAGGTGGTGGGGCAACGTTACTGTATGCTTAATTAAGGTTGGCTTTTGTGCCAATAAGGCAAAATCATGGTGTAGATTAACCTGTATGTAGAGTGTGAAACTTCACAGCAATGTAAAGTGCTTTAATTGAGTGAGAGCTTCCAGCTTCTAGAGCGCCTGCCACAACCTCCCTCTGCGCTGACCTGGCGTTTCTGCCTCGGTTGGGCCTGACAGGCGTCCGCGCGTCACTCCTCTCTGGCGTCTGTGTGCACACATGAAGCTGAGCTGGTTTCCTCTGTTGCCTTCGACCTCACAACCAGGAGGAGAGCGAGTAAAAGCAAAAGAGTTTGCTGCAAAATGTAGGCTGTGCACACTCTTCCAGTTCCCTCCTGGTGGCATGATAAGCTGCCTTGCCTTGGGAGCTTGACGCACGTTGCCGGGATGGGCGGCAGCCTTGGCTTTTGGCAACTTTGCTTTCCAGGGCTCATCCCATGAGGTAAAAACACTCCGCTTGCAGAAGTGAATCATGCAGTGTGTCGTGGGGAGCCAGGGCCATGCCATCTTTACATTATTTTTTGCCTGTGCAGTTTCATGAGCACCTGTGGCCCTGCCTCTGCCTGTAACCGTGACGGCCTCACCAAATGGCTTCACGCTGGTAGCGAGGGGGCAGTGACAGCAGCAGAGCTGTCTCCTCCCTCCTGGCTGCCTGGTGGGGGAGCGGGCCCCGCAGTACGGCTCAGAGGGAGCAAACTCATGGGCAGTGAAAGGGATGAGCAGCCTGGTCCACGCTGGTGAAGTTTATGTAGCACAAACTGCACAATGAAGGAAAAAAAGCTGCGAGTCCTGCACTGTATCTGTGACACTGTATCTGGGGAGGGGGAGGGAAGAGCATTCGTAGCAGGAGGGGTGGTGGGAAGCTAGAAGTGTTCAAATATGTATAATATTTTATATAAACATAATAAGCTTAGTTCCCCTTCATAATCTTCAGGAATGGTACTTTAACACCATTAAGCAAAGAATTGTTTTAGGATTAAATAAATGTATTGTACATAAGGCCATACATAATCTTCTAAAAATGTCGCCAGGCGGGAGCGATGTGTATTACTATATGGAAAAAAAAAAAAGTCCTTAATGCACTGTTATCTCCTAAATATTTAGTAGTAAATTAATACTATTTAATTTTTTTAAAAATTTGTCTTGTGTAGACACTAAAAAGTATTACACAAAATCTGGACAGAACATGTCCTTTTTAACAGCAATTTAAAGAACTTTTTATATATGTAAGGTAGTAACTTTCGAAACTGTTCTAGTTGTATTTTCCCATGTTTACTATTTGTGGAAGTGTGCCTGTTTCTATTCAGTTATTTTTTTTCTAAGGATTTCATGCACGCATCTTTCATTTTTGTAGTTTTCATTAGAAATTATTGTGTATGCGCCTCATGCTGCCACAAAACTTTGCCGCTCTAGGTTTGTGGTGGCCACATTTGGCAGCGCCTGTGCCAATGGGCTAGCAAAACCACAAAGCAAAATACTTGTTTCTCATTCTAGAGTTGAGAGTTTACTGCTTTAAGTTGTCCTGATGTCACTCTTGAAATGACTGTTAAAACTAAACTATGAGTTCATTGCATTTATTTTATATTCTTGGTTGTAATGAAATGGAATTGACTTTGCTTCAGTGTGAATTTTTTTAATAAAATAATATACATTTGTAATAATAATAATAAAAAGTTCAAATCAAATAAGCATGTTGAAAAGTTTTTGTAAACAATGGCTTTGGGCTACAAAGAGGCAAACTGTAGCCCACAAAATTGCAGTTGTAATTATATTCAGGATGTTTATGATATCATATACCACACAAAACAAAACTTGTAAAACCTCAGAGTTGAAATTACAGCTTTTAAATTGCACATGAGGATATTCATGGGTATGTGTCTATCAAAATAGAATGAAGTCTTATGGAAAACAGAATCAATGGAGTGGTTGTCTTAGGCTTTACCCTCTCCTTAAAAGGATTCTGGCATGTCCCAACAATGCCACTTGTTGAGATTCATTATTACTTGTGTGACAGTCCTATAGACGTGTCTTCTGAAAATAAGCTGGTTTACTGCATTCTGAAGCTAAATACCCACTTTCTTTTTACCTCCTGCTGGACCTTAGAGGATTTCAGGTATTTCGGGTGACAACGTAGAAAGTACAACCTAGAGCATATTGTTGGAGGTTTCAAAGTAGGGGTTTGTGTGCTTTGCTAGTCTGTGTTTCTGTTCCACCTTAATTGTTGTTTCACATATGGGTGGTTAACTTCCTCCAGAAATCCACCTGTCTTCTCCCTAACAGTTGCACAGGTAAGAATGGTTGGGATTTACTTGTGCTACCAATCATTTTGAGAAAGAGGCTTCTGTTTCTGATGTGCCTTATGCATAAGGGTGAGAACAGAAGTAGCCTTTTGCCAGAAAGCTTAATCTGCATCTCTGTCCCTCATAGCTTCTTTCCTGCTTCTGCTGTCCTGTTTGTTGCTAAGATTGTGCTTAGTCAGCAGCTTTGACTTGGATGTCCTTCTGAAAACCACCTATGTTGTCTCTGTCGCGATCTTTGTCCCTCTGTGGCATCACTCAATATTTTTTCCTACTTGGTCATGCAATTTAGAGTCTAATCCAGTCTCATCATACTGATTTGAATTATGGCATCATCTCTTTTTCAGTCCTTGACAGCTAGACAGATTTCGCAGCCCATTCAGAGTTGCAGAGTAGGTTGTTTATTAGTCTCTTGCTTTGAGTTGTTGCTTTTTGCTTTGCATTACTGCCCTGGCTCTGCCATTTCTGTTGCATTAGATGTAAAGCTGCTTTCTTCACTTGCACATCACTGCCAAAGCCTGCTGTTAGCCCATCCCTCTTACTCAAATCAAAAAGTTATGTAAGTTATGTCCTGGTCTGATCATCCCACCAGGTCAGCCTCTACACACACCCCATTTTAGATTTCTAAATAAGCATTTTTATGTTGTGTTTCCAGTTGCCCATTGTTCCTGAAGACCTGTTGCATACATTTCTGAAAAATTCCCTCCTAGGTGTCTTCTGCACCCTGCATTAAACCCCTCTGGCTTTGACATCTGCAGAAGTTTAATATTTTAAGCTGCTGGTGTGCTATGATGTCGTACCTATTGTGTTAATGAAAACTGTCCCAGTGCTGCATTACACCCTCCAGTCTGTCTGCATCCATCTGTCACCTCCCTGTGCACAGGAAAGTTTTGTCCTGATACAGTAGCTTAGCATGTGTTGTTCCAATAGCCAGCAAAGGTCAATGATCTGTTGTAGGTGCTGCTTTTTTACATTCCAGAGAACATCATGCCCTTGTTTAAGATCACAAAAAGAAAACCCAGAAGCTTCATTTTATTTTGGTATTTTTATAGTAGTGTAGAAAAATATTATTGCATGGTTACTACAATGATTTCTTTCATTTGCAAGAAATATTTATTAGGACTGTAATTGTTCGAGGTAGATTAAAACCACCAACAAGGTTATGCAAGATGTGTATACAGTCACAGCTGAGCTCCCGAAATTGCTGTGGGAGTACCACACTTGTTATGTAACAGATACCCAAGATAAGCCAGAGTAGATGTTTAAAAAAATAATGATTAGTATTATTATTTGAAGCCTGAAAGTTGTGCCAGCCTACCTAATAATTTTTACATAATGTGCTTGGATCAGTTTTTCCAGCTCTGTTATACCGGCATACTGGTAAGTGTACTGTATGGACTGCAACTGTATGTTATTTGAAGTACCTTGAAGAGGATGGAGGACTTGAGAATGTGTAACTTTTATGTATGTATTGCATACACTGAACACATGGCTGAACAAAATACTCAGCTAACATGTCTTTGGATGATGTTTAGTAAGAAGTTATGTGAAACCTCCAGCTGGCGTTTGAAGTTGCTGCAGAAAGGACACCTTTGCCCCAGTCCATTGTCAGAATGGAGTTTTACTTTGTTTACACTAGCAGCAAATGTTACAAGTTATTGAAGGAGAATCTGCGTCATTTTTTAAACGTAACATTTTAAAAGAAGGAACAAAAAAAATCAAGTGTTTGTTACTGAGTCTTGGATGTGACATGGTGGTAGCCAGCAATAATTTTATGCAATCTCCATCCCACAAGACTAATTATGTGTATTAAGCAATAAAACCCCCAATATGTGAAGCACTGAAGAAAGGAGAATTCTTCATACCTATCATCAGCACACAAAGTTTTAATTATAGATCAGGTCCTGCTGAAATAAATGGCTCCGATGTCCTTTTCACAGCACGTGTTTGAGCCTGCAGTGGTAAGATTCTTCACTACATCCACCAATGGGAATTCCTCGGGATGTTAGGGAAAAAAAGAATGGAACTGTGCAGCCTTTTGATTTTGTAGCAAAGTTTTAATGCTGTCAAGGTCAGGAGTCTGATGAACTTTTAAATACATTTAAATGTGTATTTTTAACATTTATAACGTTAAAAATAATTTCTACCCTTATCTAGGCAATGTGGCACAGTCCTGACCTCTAACTCTGCATGCTTGACCTGGTCATAGCTGTCAGTTCAGAGTCTTGCAGATGATTTACACAAGTGGACACTGAGCTTTAACCTGTGAGCTTATGTCACACAGGTCTATGCAAAAGCAATTGGCTTCTAAGGAAAACATAACTTCCTTGGCTGAAAGGTGAGCCAGAAAACTGCACAATTAAAGGTTTAAAGACTTACTGCAAAAGGCTCCTGTAGTCCTCCAGTTTGTTATGTAGTGCTATGAGACGATTGCAAATTGTCAGATCATGTTATTATTGCTAGGCTGTACACTTCAAAAACATCTGGTGTCGGTCTTGCCATTATCTAATACGATGTAGAATAAGTACTTTGCAAAATTATAATATTTTCTGTTTTCCATGTATTTTAATTGTATGGCTCTTTCCTGCAGCAGTACAGAAGACAGACAGACAGTTCCCAGTAGTTTGGTTTTGGCAGTAAAACTTAGAACACTAACTTGCTAACAAAGAGGAACCAAAGGAGCTCAGGCTTCTCCCTTGTTGGTGTCCTCCTTTCACTGCAGCAGAGGAGATTCAAGCAGGCATATCATATATATCTCATCATACCTCATGTCATGGTGTTGTGTAGTAACTGCAGTTCTTGGGAAGCATTTGAGTTCGGAAGAGAAATGTTCATCTTTTAAGTATAGCATCACAACTGTAGAGGGTATACCTAATGGACAGAAGTGGGCCACCTTTACAAAATTCCCTGCACATGGCAAGAAAACTGACTCAATCATGTCAACAAGTTTATAGCCTGTGGTCTTACCCACCCATAAATGCATGAAAATGTGCATAGTTTATGGTTCCAAAATATTGCCCATGCTAATAATGGAGGGTTTTGTTTAAACATTTAAACATTTCTTGTAGCTTGCAGTAATCCCACAAGCATAGAACTAAGTCCTTAACCATTTAAGAAACAATAGGGACATCTACTAACATGCCCTGGTGGGTATGTCCCAATGGGGATTATCAAGAGTTGCTTCTACATTTGCTGCTGCTGGATGAAATCTGGAAGTCCCTTGTGACTGAGACAGTTGGTTCTGGGAAGCAGGAGTGAAGTAACTTCTGTTATCACCCAGCGCAATATTAGAACTGTTTAAGTGTATTTGAGTCATCTGAGATGGTGACGTGTATCATGTTTGCACAGTGGCTGTACGCTTTCATTTCCAAGAACTCAATCTTGCCTGATAACATTTACATATATTGTCTGCGCAGCAATACTCAACTGGGGCTTGTTAATGTAAATCTTATAAAATACTTGTCAGTGCGTCATGAGTGCTGGAGGACATATGAAACGACCTGCCACCTAGATCAGAAGCAGGAAAACTCGTATATTGGCCGTGGTGCGTCATACTTTTATTAATACACAGCGGTTGTGCTATTCCCAGACAGTGCTATCGCCGCAGCTTCTCCTCTACCAGACCTGAGGCAATCCATGTGTATCCCACCTGGCTCCTCCGTGGCGTTTTGTGTATGACTGGGGGGTGATCAGCACTTCACTGGTCTGTGACTGGGCAGTCTGTACACTACCTTGAAAATGAAATCAGAAGAACACTGTAGCAGTACTCAGCCTTGCCCTTGTGTGGCCTGAGATTCCAGTGCATCTGCCATGGCTTACTTGTGAAGGGGATGGGGAAAAGAGAGTGGGGAAGGACCCCTACTTCTGTGGAATGGGGATGGTCTCTGGAAATGCTACACGTGGATGTCAAAAACATGCTTTTGATTTTAGATTTCAGGATCTTTCCAGACGGGTGAACTGCAGCAGTATGCTCCTTTGAATTCTTAGGATATGTCCTAGGTCAGCATGGCTAAAAAAACCATTAGTAGGCATCTGTCAGCCCTTGAATTTAAAAAACAAACAAACAAACAAAACAACACACACACACACATGCAAAAAAACCAACTCACCAAGTTTCTTATGTCTTGCTCTCCTCACATATCCAAATGTGGAGCTAAACGATAATTCATTTCCCAAAAATGCAGTGAGAAAACAGGATACCCCATGTAGCCAGAGTAGCTGCGCATACTAAATATAGCCGTGCTGAGCATTCACCCAGCGGGTTTCAGGTTTACACCACGTACCACAGCTTTGGATGTGCAGGGGCCAGACATCCCCACCGTGTAACACGATCGCTTCCTTCAGCGGGGTGCAGGACTAGCTCCCAGCCCCGCAGCTGCTGGTGGGGAACAGTTACCTGACCCAGACCCACCTCCTCCCAGCCAGAACCATCCCTGCTGCAAGAGGTGATCTGTGCCAGGGGCAGATTTATCAGCCCCTGCATGGATCCTGACACCCGTCGTACGTGGAGGTTTGCTCCTGTGGATGTTCTCAAACCATGGAGTCAGTTGGTCCTCTGAGAGGGTCTGGAAGTGGTGGGGTCAGTGCAGAAGCCACTTCCTGGGCTGCTGGTGAGGCAATGAATGCAAGGGATGGTGAATGCAGCAGGCCGTCGTGGAGTGGCTTCAACTGTGGAGGCTCATGTGTGGAGATGGAGGAAGATTATCCATCCCCCAGGAACAACAGGCCCACCTTAAGCAAGCTGTCAGCATGCATTGCAGGCAGTGGGCATCCTGGGAAGGTGCCAGAAGAGCCTGGGGTGAGCCAGGAGAGGGTAGCACTGCTGCTGCACTGCTCTCCTATCTGAGATGGAGCAGCTCTGGCAGTGGGGTCTGCTTTCTCAGGTGCTTTACAAACACCGTGGTGCTTCAGAAAAGTGCTCGGGAGCACAGTCACAATTCCCACCCTTGCCAATTAGAGCACAAGAAGATGAAAGCATGAAAAAGACCAGAGCCAGAAGCAAAGTGCCAGCCAGTGCGGTGGTGGGCATGTTGCACTCTGCCTCTCCTCCCCACGCACTGCACGCCGCTCCCGAGGGCCTCGGGGCAGCAGGGGTGGAAGGTGCCACGTGAGGACCAGCTCACTCCTGATTGTGTGAGGGTGACGCACTGAGCTGCCGCAGCTCCGTGGATGGTTGCCTCCATGGAGTGGGCCTGCAGTACATGTTTTCCAACGTGGTTTAGGCCGTGATGTTTCTTAGAGGGACTGATGAGTCAGGCATGAGGGTAGGACTTTTGGAAGTTTTCTGAAGAATATCCTCCTGCTTCTCTGCAGTGTCCCAGATCCAGATGTTGTTTTGCTGTGTTTAAGGTCTATCCCACAGGAGGATCATACAGTAATTGGTAGTTCAGTGGGTTTAGATGGATTTGGAGAAGGTTTGATCCCTTCTGTTCTTTTTGCCCCTGCTCTGTTCTCACCTGCTAGGGCAGCTGTAAGCTTTGGCTAAAATGCCCCTCTTCATACCATCTCAGCTTTACCTAGTCCTACACAAACCACTCTTCTCCAGATGCCTGGCAGCCTGCACCTGAGGATACCATTCTGTGGCAAATGACAGAAGAATTTAAAAAAAAAAAAAAAAGAGTATATTCAGAGAGCCCTTGAGTGGTTTGTTTCACTTTGCTTTTACTGCCGAGGAGGACATTCTGCTACCAGTGCTGCCAGGGCCTTGGCTGTCCTGGGGAGCTGTCTAACAGTCTGACAGCTTTGGTGTTTGTCCATCGAGACATCTGACATCATCATGCTCTGCAGAGAGGGGCCCTTAGCACCCTACCAGTATCATCTTCTTGGCCTCCTCTCTCTGTGGCCCTACCTGCCCACCTCAAGTCCCTGGTGGCAGCTGCTCTGGGAGAAAACTGCCAGTAAAAGACCTGTGCTGACTCTAATGACCTTCCCACTCTGGAAGAAGAGTGTGGGTAAGAGCTGGACCTTTCTGGGAAAGCCCTTGAAAACGAATACTTCTCCTTCCCTTTGCAGGTGCTGGCAGGAAATGAGCATGGGGTTGTTTAGGGAGGATGCGAACAAACTCTGCCAGAGCCCATTAGAAGGACTGATATCTTGGGAAGGGGAGAGAGGTGGGGAGGCTGCCAGGCCTTAAGCGATGCTCTTTCATATTTCATTTATGATCTGTTGACTTGCATCTGGCTGGGATTTGAGCTCATATGATTCACATTCACATGGGCAGGTAGGAGCGGCTTCGTTATTTTCTTTTGAATCACCCCACATTTCTCTGTCACCAAAACATGCGTTAACAGCCATGTGTGCGTGTGTGTGTGCATGTGTGCAAGACCCAGTGAGCCTGGTGGGAACAGGCTAGGCTGACTTTGTCTCAGCTTGGTGGACTTGGCACTGTTAGGTTTACAGTTGTACTCGATGATCTTAAAGGTCTTTTCCAACCTGAGTCATTGAATCTTTTAGGTTGGAAAAGTCGTTTAAGATCTTCGAGTCCTGCTGTTAAATGATTCTATGATGTTATGATAGAACTGTGAGCAAGCGCCATTCTGCAGGAGTTTCTCTCGGCTTTTGTTTCTTATACCAGGTTCTCCAGCAAGAGGTCAGGAGCCCTTTTCTGACTCCTCCTCTGCTTGCTGCATAGCTGTGCAGTGTAAGCCACAGCAGCTACTGTTATCGGACTTCAGTGGTGGTGGGACCATCACAGACCCCCGGTTCCTACCCACTGTCCAGAGACACATAGACCAAGTTTTTTCTTGCCTGTTGTATTATGAAGCTTAAAGGGTCAAGTCAGTTCTGACCTGTTTAATACAAAGAGTCTGTCTAAATCTAGCTACATGTGAGCAGGGCTGTGTCAGGCAGCAGCATCTCAGGAGGAGGTTTGGAGTCATCGAGGATGGGATTATCATCTTACGCTGCAGTAACCTCAGTTGGGGGTATTGCCCAAACCAAGAGAGATGTTCATTGTATGGCTCACAGCAGCAATATGACAGCGTTCACTAGAAGCTGTGCTGTGAAGCTGCTCATTGCAAAGCATGGTTGTTGAAAGCTCCAGAAGTGGCCTGAGACTTGGAGCAAAGCACCTGAAATCTCTCTGAGCCATTGCTAGGCCAAATGTGTTGGACTATCCCATGGAGACAAGGTGTAGGGACTACCCAGGGTTGGGCTGAAGAATGCTGCAGGGGTGATGGCTGTCCTGGCTCTGAGAAACCGGTGCAGCCTTTGGGGGAACATGTGTAGGAGATGAGAGATATGGGGTAGCACACACCCTGTGTGGGCAACGCTGACCCCTCAAGAGTTGTGCTGCACCTCCTGCCATGCTTGGAGGGGAGAGCAGCCCTACAGCTGCCCTGGGAGCACGCCGGCCTGCATGCTGTTTGTGTGTGGACAGGGTGGAGGTGGCCAGTCCAGCGGTCAGAAGTCCCCCTGGCAATGCCAATGGGAAAGCAAAACTGTCCTGGTTGCACCGGTTACCCAAAGCCTGGGAGAGACGTTGAACTCCTCTGAGCTGATACGTGTGCGCCTGCAAGGGGAGAGCTGCAGCGAGCACCTCGGGCTGTGAGGTGCCAGGTCAGGAGTGACCTACAGGCTGCCTGTGATGCCCTCTGCCAGCTGGTGAGAGCATGTGCGAGCTGGAGGAGCTGGAGCCCTGCTGCCCACTCCAGCAGCTGGCAGAGCTGGGGCTGCTCAGCTCAGCCGAAGTGGCCACGGGGCCAGCGCCATCCCATTGGTACCAGCTGTGGCTCCTGGTGAGCCAGGGAGGGCCGGACTTTGCAGGCCTCTCAACAGAGGATCTGCTCTTCAGGAAGCTGGTGCTGTTTATCAGTTTGGGGTTTTGTTTTGTTGGTTTTCGCCTTTTAGTAGACAGCTATGTAAGAATGTTGAAATTTACATTTCTTGACAAGAGTTTGGCTAAATGCTTTCTGTCACATAAACCGCAAACAATTTGAGTGCAGGTCTGAGCCAGTTCCTTTCCTAAAGCCTTTCAGAGCAGGCTTGTCACTGGTTTCAGTGGGAGGCTTCAGAGCAAAGCTGTTGCATTCCGAGTTTGCTTTTGCAAACAGCTTCTTGAGGCTTGAAAATGAAATGTCTGTCCGTAGCCATTGCTGTTTTCTGCTTGGCAAGTCTCTCTGCCAGCAGCCTCTGTGGTTTTATGACAGGGTTTGTAGATGTGGTTTTTGTTTGCCCGTGTCCTGGGCAATGCCCAACCAGGGTGAGCAGTTACAGAGGCTCTGAATCTGAAGTCTGTGGTGCAGTATCAGTTTGCTCCTTGGTGTTGACATGGTGTCTTTGATAATGGGTTTGACATGGTGTCTTTTTCCTTAAATACAAAAGAAGAATTTAATGTCAAGCGTTGATCTAAGCAGATAACCCCGCATGGGGTCAGAGGCCTGCTCACTCTTCTAATGTTCATGTACAAGTGTTTCTCTGGGCAAAATGGCCATCAGGTCGTTGAGTGCAGTTCTCTTCTCTGCACTGCTGGTGTTGGAACAAAACACCTCCATGCAGCCTTAGCTGAGCACTGGCTTTTCTTTGTCTACCTCCTTCCAGTGCTGCAGACTCCCGCAGGGTGTTACTGCATCTTGCATGTCAGGTGCTTGGGCTCAGTGCTGCGCCTGCCGTGGTCTCAGGCATGGGGACGGCCCAGGAGGGGATGGGAGAGCTGGGAGGAGACCGCTCTGACGTTCAGATGGGACCGAGGAGCTCAGTAGCCAAGTCCAGCTGGCCAGGACCTCTGTGGCTGGTGAGGACCTCTGCCAGGGGTTGCCTGCCATCTGCTGGCAAATCCCTTGGGATGGATGTAACCCAGGAGGGAGCTGGAAAAGGGAAGCTGTTGAGGTTTGGTGGTATTGATCTGGATCCAAAGGTGATACTATGTTTTTCTGGTGAGATCGGTGGCCAGAGGCCAATCAGAGTGATGCTTCCAGCTGGAGAGGTTGGAGAGTGCGTTACCATCCAGCCTGTTTCCATAAACCCAGTGCTCTGGCCAGGCCACAAAGGGATGTGGCCTTTGGCAAAGCAAAGCCCTGAAATGCCTCATCTGCCATTGCCTGGCATCCACATGCATCCTGATGCCGACATCTCACCTCTGTGTCCAACATTTGCCAGCCTCCAACAGGGCCCACAGCAACCACCACCAGAGTCAGCCTGTTCTCCGCAGAGGTTCATAGTTCCCAGCTGTGCTGGAGTCGGGGCTATGGCACTTCCCTGCCAAAGGAGGCATCATCAGTGCTTTTCTTCGGGGGCTGGAGGAAGGTGAGATGAGATGAGGATGGTCCCACTGTGGAGCCTAGGCTAAGTGGCCAGCTGGGCAAGGCCATGAAGGGAAGCACCCCTGGGATGAGCCCCTCAGCTGCCCATGCTGGGACCAGTGCCAGAGCCGGGGCTGATCTCCCGCAGGCTGGGCAGGAGCTGCGAAGCCGCCCGGCTGGGGCAGGCAGGGCAGTGATGTCTGCCGGTGCGAGGGGCAGGCGGGCAGCCGGGCACCTCAGCAATGAGCTGGGGCAGACCTCCCTGAGCTCAGACTGCCCAGCTGGGAGCTTTCTGACTCTGGGCAGCAGTGTCTCAAACTACATACTAGAGTGCTCACCTGGTCTGGGGCCTGGGCAGCCAGGCAAAGAGTCTGTATGTGTCCTGGCGCAGGAAGTGCAATGCTGTGATTTACAGGAAGAGCCTCCCTCCCCTGTATCTGCCGTGGAGATTATCAGTGTTTTGCTTGAGCTTTGTTGCTTGCACAGGGAACCTGACTTCCAGATTACTGTGCATGTATTTTGGCTTCTTCATGTCTGAGTTGTCAGATAACACTGTAGGCTAAGTTAATGCTTGGAACAAAGGCACCCCAAGAACCCAGCCTGGCAGGTCAAGCACCATTGGCAGCATCAGCAGACACAGCAGATTTGCCCACACGCCACAGGGCTGGTGTAGCTGAGTGAGGATGCTTCCTGCTCCATGCTCTTTGCTGGTGCCTGGGGGTTCCCTCCTCAGCTGCCACACTCACCTCCTCTGCTGCAAAGGCCTGTCAGAACATCCTGCCAGCAGCAAGGACACTGGGCAGCCCCAGGCTGCACAGGGGAGGCTTCAGCAGG